>NC_083857.1:7951209-8254240 GCF_029169275.1 Apis cerana
TTAAAGAAGAGAATTTTCGTATGAAAGATTAATGAACAAAACAATGTCAAGCTTCATGTTTCGAATAACTGTTCTTCTATTCTCATATTATTCCTTGTACCATCCTCTGAATATGAATAATTTTTATTTCATACATTTTATTTTTATATGACAAGTGTGTTCCATAAATTCATTCGACGCAATTAATCCTTTTTCTTAAATTACAAAGATCTACGAATATATTTTCGTACAATTCAATTACACTTCTGCAACTAAAAAAGAAACAGAAATAAAATTATTTTTGGAAACATTATATTCCACAGAAAAATCTAAAAACGATTATTAAGAACTCGATACACGTCTCGATACAGATGATGGACGTGTATCAATCACAGTATAAATTCTCTCTATCTATCCACGATTTCAGATTGCTGGTGAAAAGGCACAGTACTGCATTGAATTATATTCTAAAATATAGCTGGATAAAATTTACCCCATTGCACGATGATGCAAATAGGAGTGGACATGAATATGCTTCCATCTGCGCGTGCTACCAGAAAAAAGTAGAAACCGCCCACGAGCCTTGATTGCTTATATAACTCCGCAAGTGTACAATATACGATAACCTGTTGGCAAGTTTTGATAAGCCTCTGCACGCTGCATTAGACACGCGTCTCAAGCGTTTATCTCACGGCCAGAAATTTCCCTTCGACGTCGAATAATCCCACTTACCGTGTTAACTTGATATTTGTTCCTTATAACGAGTTAACGTCCCAGATCCTGTCCACCCCGTGCTTTTTTTCATCGTCGGTGCGTGCGTGTGTGGATCGCGTAATGCTACACACTGATGCTCGTGAACATGCACGCCTAGAAGTATGCCGCAGTATCTGCATCGAGAGATCTGTGTAAGTGAGTTTAAGCACTATATTTTCTCGAATAATTTAATTTTAATTTTAATTGCTTTTGTTTGTGGATGAAGCTCACAATTGCTGAATGCATTTTTTTTTACGAGCAATTAAGTTTAAAATTCAAAATTACGATCGTTCTTGAATCGTTTTTGGCTGGAGCCAACCATTTTCTTTTTTGAAAGAATTTCGATTTCTTCGCAATTTTCCGACACATAAACGGCAGTGTTATATCTTCATCTCTCCTCATCTATGATAATACAACAGTTTTTAAACTCCTTTCCATTTCCCTTTATGCCGATTTTTAGAAGAAGAAATTTCGTCTCCTCTCGTCCTTTATCGATCGAAGAAGAGGATTTATAATAAAGATAAATAGAAAATAAAACGGATAAAAATTTTCACGAATAAACGTTTATTTATCGGAGAATCTCAAAGAATTCTTCTCTGTATATAACAGTGTAAATCATACAGGGTATACACATCCAAACAGAAGGAACCGGATGTTTTATATAATTGATAAATTCCAGTTGATAGATTCCGGCTGACCTAGATGTAGCCTTTTCGAGCCGCAGAAAAGGAAACAGCCTTTGCACGATCTCTTGCCCGACACTGTCAAAGAAAGGAGGGCAAATGAGGCTGTTCCGAGATACCGCCTCTTCCTCGGATTCCATTGATCTGTCGATGGAAGCGTTATTCGGGCCAGGCCGCCCCGAGAAAGGGACAACAGCGATCCATCTCCACGAAAATACGTTATATCCTTGCTCAAAATTCATAGGATAATTTATATTTACTTCAAAATTGGCGAAAATTGGAGATATAAAGAAATGTCGTTTAATCTAGTATAATTAAAAATGATACACGTATTAAGAAATATATAAGTAATTTAAAATTTATAAATTCTGAAACAAATACTAAACTTTTATTGGAGATAAAAGGTATGAGCAAGAGTGTGAATATATACGTGATTCGAACCGAGAATAAGATTAAGAGAAAAATTTGTAAAGTGTTTGTAATGTTAATCGATTAGGTGTTCAATATTGAAAATTAATTAAAATTGATATATAAAAAAATTGGAATGAACGAAGAGATTTTAGAAATTTTGCAAAACATATTTTGAGGAATATTCCAAAGACAAAAAGATAGTAATTTCTATTTTAAATGATGATCATTTTAATTTATATAAAAATCTATCTATTGATGGTTTTTCATTGGTGAATTTTTGTATCGAAATCATTCTTCTTTAGACATTAATAGATTTCTTGATAATGAATCATAATTGTGTTAAATTTTCCATAAATTGAAACAAATATAATATAGGTATATATAATTTCAATTTTCGATTATTTATTCATTTCAATAATCCAAAATTATGGGTAAATATTTTACCTTTGATTTTCCTTTCTCTTTAAACATATACATAGATGGCTGGTTGTTGATGTTTCATTTATATAGACATGGATATGGTGACCTCAATTATCCGAGCATAACTGGTACTTGTTTTGCACGAGATATGAAAATAGTTTCAGTAAAATAAGCTTGCAAATATAATGTATTACCTATTTATCGTACTAAGATATTCTCTATTCCTTTTAATCACGTAATATGTTTATCACTAATAATCACTGTACACATTTGGATTTGAATATATTATACATTGTTATAATAATTATTATAACAATTTTAGAAAACAAGAAATTCATATAAAAATATCTATAATTATTTATGAAATATTTATCATGAGCAAAATTTTGAATGAAATAAAATATATTTGCATACATAATATAAATATAAAAATATAAATAAAAGATTTATTTTATACATACTGAAAACAATTTAAAGAATCAGATATAACTGATTTAAACTTAAAATAGTTAAAAATAATTTAACGAGCTGGTTTCGCTTTTAAACATTTATCAATTTAAATTTATCCTAGAATACTTTACCTTTATCTCCCTGAGATATATACGATAATTATTATAAAGATTAAATCGATAATTTTGTAATGTTTTTTTTAACTTCCATCATGTTTTTTAAATCGTATTATGTTATAAATAAATATTGTAAATACAACAAGATGAAATATAAATTAAATAAATTAAATATGATAAAGGAATTATTGATGTATAATCTGTAAATGTATTGCTACTTATGTAAATACCTTAATTTATTATTTGTCAGTTATTACATATTATATCGTTTCTTTTAATTCATTATCAATATCTATTAATTAATGTTTCTCCGTTATAATTGTACATTTATTGTTATAAGTGAATACTACTATCTTCCAACTTTATTGTATGTGTATAAAATATATATTTGAAAATTAACAGATTCAATCGAAATTCTTGCTTAAATCGTGTTATAAAAAGATTAAAAGATTTAAACATATTGTATAAACAATATACATAAATATATATAAATATTATAAATTATGCATCAATTTTCAATTTTAATTTGCATCCAAATTATTATCGAACGAAATACGTAGAATTTTAAATATAATACAGATACAATATCGCACAAAATTATAATATACTATACAGATTCGTGATGTTGGCATAAATCGGTAAATCAGGGATGAAAGTAAATGTTTAAATGTACCGTATTTTATTTCCTTATTTTCTTCACTTCAACTTTGAACATAAAGCGTTGCTCTATCGTTTAAACTTGTACTTGGCGAAGATAGCTCGAATATCGATCGATTTTCTCTATTCACGACCCAAGTTCCAAAATGTTTTGTAATAAAATAACGATGATATCAACGTTGCTGCTGTTCGAAATGTCACGTTGCCTCATCGATCCAACGACGATAGATAAACAACTCGATCGCAACGAAATCTGAAAATAACTTGGCTGCCTATCGTATTGAAAATCTAGTTTCAAGTTGTAACTTTCGATATAATAGTTTAGCATATAATAGCCTTCCAAAAGGGGAAAAATATTATCTATTAAATTGTTTGTATTTATAAAATATTGCTATTAAATTTATATTTTATTAAGATCTATCCGATAATAATCTGAAAATTTTATCTGAAAAAATATATTGATTTTTTTAAGGATATAAATATATCAGAAATATGTAAATCAATTTGTAATGTTTTCTTGGATCTTATTTAAATTTTTTAATAAAGTACACAAATTTTTAATCAGTCAATTCTAGATAGTCTTAAAATCTCATATTTATAAAAATTAAATAATCAAATGAAGAATAAATATAATTTCTCAAGTAATAAACAAATTTTGTGTCAATTATGAATACCAATTTTATTATGATATAATTATATCTTAAAATTATCTTAATCATTATCATTAAAATATATATTATTAGAAAAAAAGACTAAGATATTTTAGACTGGTAATGTATTCACATTCACAAACTGAATATAAATCAGTGGAAAGTAATCAATCGAATTTACAAAATTGGTCCTCTCATTGAATGAAGAAAATAACAAGATAAGCCGACTGAGCTATCTTTAAATATAAAATTTGAAGGATCCATCTCCATTTCTCCCCCAAAAGTGTCTTAAAACAGACAAATGAATTTTAATTATTTTACCAGTCCAATAACGATCAATAAATCTTTAATTTTCACTTCAATCAACCGAGATATTTACAACTCATCAGAAATAAAAACTCCATTTTGTCGTTCCAACGAGTTCTCAAAATGGCCACTTAAATACAACAAATGAAGAGACTAAGAAAAAAAAATTTTCGTGAAAAACTTTCATCTTGTCAATAACATTAGAATCTCTATTTGAATCTATATTTCATTTTTTCTATTCTCCTTTCATTCTCATAAAGAACCATAAATAATTTAGACTTTAAAAATTAAGACTAAAGAAAGAAAAGAGGAAATCATGCGATCATTTGCTGAATTAATTATACCAGCCAAATATTCGATAGCCAATATTTATCATACAATTGAAACTCAATACAACTTTCGTTCAAATCAATTGGATCATCAATTTTCCCCGTGAATTAACATACAAATACACTTTCGTAAAGCATTGTACTAAAGCATTGTACAAACTCCAAGACTCTAGCGATATTAAGATTTGGAATACGAGTTGAAAAAGAACGAACATCGGATTCGAATCCGGTCGAGGCCATTTTTCGTGTATAAGATTCTTCGTTTCACGGTGATCAATTTCATGTGTTTATTCGACCATATATCGAACATGATGTTTTCGTATGCTCGCATGTTGATCGGTATCGCGGTAATGTCTACCTACCACCGGTGCCGGTAAACATTGCTTTACAATACGCAGGGATTGCGTGTATCTCTCTCTCGCTCCCAGTAACGACCACCGCTAACGAATCGACATGGGAATTTGCAGTTTTTCATCGATAAATTGCAGCGATCCGCCCGCTCTACGTGTGTACATTTCCGATGACGAAATTACATTTCATTTATAACGGGCAGGCGTAAACACAAATCAGTGTTATCTCATGAGATTCGACACGAGATGCTCCTCGTTTTTTTATTTTATTTTATTTTATTTTTAGAGTTTTCTAGAGTTTCTTTAGAGTTACTATTCCGTCGCGACTTTCATATAGGAATTAGGATTAAATTGTTGAGAATATAGGAGGATTTTTATTATTAAACAGCGAACGGAATTGTACCGTTCGAAAATTGTGAAATATTTCGTTTTGAATTGGAGAAGGATTGAATTGCACGTTAGAGTGTTTGTATAAATCATTTTTACAGACTCTAACTATCCGAGCTTATATATGCATAGTTACTGGACGTTATTGGTTATTGGATATACACCGTATTCGCATGAACGTAAATTCTGACTAATTAATAGTGTCTCTGATAAATTGGATCGATTATATCGTTTTATAATCGAGGCCAGCAAGTATCCTGATATGATTACGGAACGTGTCATAAGTAATACGCAATATTGGTGCGCGTATAATTTCTGTTATTAATTAGAATGAAAACTGCGTGATCATCTCTTGAACTAAACACAATAAATATATCCATCATGGTTTTAATCTCGTTTAATTTGCCTTTTGTTACGATTATATCCCGGATCGTAATTCAAAGAATTTTTCGTGCACACTCGTTTCTCCCTCCCTTTCATTCCTTTCATTCAACATCGTCATCTGTCGAGCAACACCGAGAGAAGGAAAACTGATTACACGGAAACGCACGAATTTAGAATTAAATTCGTCGGATTTTCAATCGACTTCCTCTCCATACCAAGTCTCAGATCCCCTGCTGGAAGATTTCCTTCCAACGGGAAAAAGCAGTTCCCACTTTTTTCTCTCCACCTCTCTCAGAAGGATACTTCACCTTGATCCAGACAGTTGGAACGAAAAGTGGCTGATCGATGAATTCGACCCATCCCTAACTCTGGGGAAAACTTAAGGCGAGACGACATCGGGACAAAATTTACGATCCTGCGAATCGTGGAACCGAGAGAAGACTTATCCGGTTCTCTCGTCCGAGCCATCCGAGTTGGATGGGCGAAACTTTTATGATTTTCTATGGATTCTGATTAAATTTCATCGAGAGGACACTGGCTTAATTTTATGGGCAAGAGGGAATGATGGGGCAGCGATTTTTCAAAACTGTATAGATATATATATATTTCAGTTTTTCATATTGATAAACAATATTCATCTTATTTGGAGAATATATTTCATGTTCCGTTTCGAGTATTTTTTATTCGTTTTAATTTCGAACTTGTAAATTAATTTTACGATGCAAGAGTTATGTATTTTGTTTTTTTTTTTATATAGCAAGGAATTTATATATCTTTTGTATATCTTTTTCTACCATTTCTAAAAATATGATATTTTAAAAAATGTTAAATGCGTAAAAGATAAAGGTATAAAATGGATATTAAATGTCAGAGAAATTTCACATCTTTTCTTCTGATACAAAATCGAGAAATCGAATGGAAATTTTTATCTCGAAATTTTCGGAAAAATTTCTTCGTGTCACGTCTCATCGAATCATATTCTCTTAACACGAAAATTTGAATAAAAATAAAGAATAAAGTTTATCTTTATATATTCAACTTTCATCTGAAATATCCTTCGATATTTCCGGAATCTAACGAGATATTCTAGATGACACGTGACTACCACCGGTATAATCGTATTCTTGAATATACACGATAAATCTTTCGTAACTTCCGTTGATGTTATTCGAATATTATTAATTTTTTTACAAAAAGTTATCGATGATAGAAACTATTTGTAAAATTATTTTTTCGTTGCAACATAGATGAAATTTATCTTATCTTACAGAGGAACTTTTGCCACTTTTTCATTTATGCAAATACGCAGCAGGTGTTCAAAGATTCTTTTACTGGCCGCATACCAGGGATTTCCCAGTTTCATGAATTTTCGTGTAAATTTGCGCCGGCGTCGTTCTACCAAGCTTTTTACAAGTTTCGTTAAACGAAGCCGCAACTTTGCTTCTTCTACTTGACTCGGTTACGCTCTTTTTTAAGATTATTTTATAAACGATTATTTTTTTCCTCTCAATGGCCAGCAATTAGTGCTACTATTTCTACGTGTATAAAAATATACGTTCCTTTTTACGAAATAATGCGCCCTGCTTTTTGTTTTTTTTCCTTTCTCTTTTTTTTTCTTTAGCGCTCAAGTTTCTCTTCGTTCTCTCCTAAATTATTTCACGGGATTGTTGTACAAACAGAAACCACCGTTGCATTTCTTTCTACCAAGTAACTAAAACGGATATTAAAGAATTCATTTTTTACATTGTGCTGATATCTGTATTGCGGTATTCCAACAAGAAAATACAAAGACGAAAAATCCTGCTATGATGTTCCTGCTTCGTTGAAAATTTACATTCCACTTCCATCCACTTGCTCGTACATCTTTCGTTTCATTTAAGAAATGAAGTGTATATATTTTTAATTTTACATGGAAGGATGTTTCTCGAAATTTTTTCTTGGATACCAGTTCATAATGTCGTTCCTTCTAAATGTAACTGTCTCTGTACAGACATTAATTATTATATGATTATTTTAGCAAAGGGTAGCTAGGATAATTATATATTGAAAAAAGTGAAAAAACTTTGAAACTCTAATTAAAATATCGTCGTATCGATCACTTTATCTTATAAGTGTGTAAAACGTCATAGAATAATAGAATCGTGATTTCAATCGAATCTTTCATTTTATCACAATCAGACTTCGTTTTAAAATATTGGCATTAATCAAATTGCATTATGATATTATTTTTATCAACCTGACACGTAAAATATTTATAAAAAAAGAAAATTAATAATTTTTTAATTCCCTTTTAATATGCTTTGGCATAATGGTAAATAGATATATTATATATATAAGTACAAGTTTGAATTAAATCAGTGCACAAGTTATATGAGATTCCCAAAGCTTCTCTACACACGTTCCCGGTTAAGTATCTAAGTCTTAATTAATTCGAAGTTAAGTATGTACTTTACTCCCTACTATTATTAGGTATCTAAACCTTAAGTTAATTAGGCTCGGCAATTTGCGTCTAAATCGAGTACATGTGCTGCACAAAATTTCGAATTGCATATCTGGGTTAGATCCTTATCTTCAATCAATAAACATCTGAATTAATTTCAAAAAACAATTGAACCGATAATAATTTCATTATAATGTAATAATTTTATCCAATTTCGTGCTGTTATTATCTATTGTTTATTTATATTGCTGTGAGAGAATCGTATTTATATTTTATTTACTTGCTCGAAGATTATTTCGAATTTTTTTTCCATGGAAAACTTAGTAGAAAATTCGTAATTATAAATTTTTAATTTTTTATATTGTCATGTCTCCTTTTTATTTCTGCAAAATTTTTTAATATAATTAAAGTGGATTGACCCATTATTGGATATTCTAATTCGAGATTGTTTTATCGGAATTTTTATTTAAAATTTTCGCTAGGCTAATTGACTTTTCATAATTTTCGGTTACATGAAATGAAACAAAAAGAATTATTATAGAAACAAGAAAAAAAGTTGCACATTTGATTAAATTTACTTTGTAGTTGGAAAACTTAAACTTTGTTTTAAAAGTGACTTAAAATGAAATAAGCAAAATGTAAAATTTAAGAATAAAAGTGAAATTCAAGTAAGTTTGTAACACAATTTATCCTGGATACCGCAAAGCAGATACCATAAAGTAGATAAGCAGCTGATGGACTATCAGATGATCAAGTTGTAGCGCAGAAATCATTTTTAAAGTTATCAAACAAGAGAAGATTATCGGTTGAGTATTGCAAAGATTGTACGTTAAGAAAAATTATTTATGACAAAATTTCAAGTTCTTTTCAAAATAAAATTTTCAATTTTCAAATAAGGATTTTCAGGATAGGATTCGAAGTGTTGTAAAAATATTTGATATTTTAATCAAAAGTATATAATATATATATACATATATATATATCTTTATATGTATTATATTTTATAACTTCCCGATACGATTTAATTTAATAAATAATAAATAATATTGAAATATAAATCAACTTGTGAAATTCTGTTCTATCCTACAGAAGCAATTTTTCATAATTTTACAGATTATATTATCAATAGAATTTTAAAAAGAGATACAATAAATATTACATAATAATTTAATCGTTTCAATAACAACTCAATTGTCAATTTTTATGAGATAAAAACGAGAAAGCGAATCGATAAACGGAGTAGCGAACTAATAAAAACAATTCATGAAACAATAAAAAAAAAGGAGGGGGCGGGAATTATAAACAATTCAATTTTTACGAATAAATGTACAAAAACCTGGTGAAAAGAAGCGAGACATAAATTCGATAAAAATAATGCAAAATTTAAACCTATTATTTTAAATAAATATGGACTAATTATTGTAATCTTATTATATTCCAATAGCATGCATAAAATGTATGCTATCATAAAATGTACACAGCGAAAGCTTCCCGCTTTTTCCATTAAAAACTTCAAACTCCCTTTTCATCGAAATGAATAATTCCCTCCCCAGCTTTAGAATCGTATAGTATAACGCGTATAAACTTCTATTATCCATAAATAAAATCGCGATAACGAAATCAAAACTTTAAAATTCTCTATACAACGGGTACCGTCTCTCGTCATTTGTAACTCAACCTTGTAACAATATATCCGGTAAAAAGAAAAAAAAGAAAAAAAAAAAAGAACGAAAAATGATGGATATAACAGACGAGTTAATCTCTTGGGTAAGCTCGGAATAATTAAAAACGATAACGCGATTATCGATGAATTTGCGATCGCTTCGTGGCAAGCGACACGGCGATTAAAGGATCGTTTCGAAGCAATTATTTTCTCGCTTATCAGGGATTATCAGAAGCGAGAGTTAAGTGGCTTCAGGGAAATGAAAAAAAAAAAAATCTTACGTCTACGATTCGAGACAAAGTCGCGGATCGAAAGTCGCAACGGGCGAGAAGACATTCTGCAGGGGCGTCATTATTATGGAAACTGATGCTTATGGTCGATTGTATGATGCGAGCGAGGAAATATTTACGATGGAACATTGATTTGAACGAGAATATTGTAACAATATTTCTAAGATTTTTGGACGTCATTTAACGAGATTGTGTGCATGATCGTACGAAAATGATTGATCATTACAACGGGCGAAAAGATGTTCTGCAGCGGCATCGCTATTATGGAAAGTAATGGTTTATCGATGTGAGTGAGGAATGATTGTCCTATTGGAATATAATTTGAGAACGATTCTGAGAATAAATTCATAAGATTTCGAATGCATGAATCGCAATAGACGTTTCACTTTTGAAAATGATTCAGAAAAACTTGACTCTAAAAATACGATGCTATGAAATAAATACGAGCTAATTATCTAAACTAGAATCGAACATTATTACAATTACAATGAAACCATCGCTATGGAAAACAAAGAGTAAGGGAATTGAACTTAAACTCGACTTCATTTGAACGAAAATTCACAAGTAGCGGAGGGAATTAGTAGACTTCTATTATACAAACGACCCGGTTACATAATTTGCTTGCAACTCTCCCCATTCTGCCCACACATAAAGTGAAGTTCTACGATGGATGTAACGAGGGGAGAGGGGATTAAAAATTCCTTTAAACGAGTTTAACAAATTGCTCCATTCCGAGAAGAAGAAGAAGAAGAAGAAGAAGAAACTTAACTGACAAATTCTTGTACTTCTCCAAAACTTCAACATGGTAGATTTAAATGAAAATAACTTGCACGGTATTCTGACGGGGTGACGAAGCGGGGTGTGAGTCTCGAGCCAGGCCAAACACGTTGGTAATCGTCCCTGGGGCGGCCTGTCTTAGAAAGAGGGCACGGGCAACGAAGCTTTTTACCGTGCGCTTCCGCCACTGCGATTTGCATCAGGGACGGAGATGTTGGGCCGAATCTTAGCCGAATATCGTTAGAAAGGACACGATATTCAGCAACGATAAACCACGGTAACACGGCGCTACCGTGTACGCTATCGATCGTTGTTGTTGGGACGAACAATCTCGGCCAAAAATATCTCGAACGATAACGACTCGCCGATGATTCCCTTCCATTGTTCCAACATTGTTGTAACACCACGTTCTATATATATATATATATATATACTATATATATTCTTTCGTTTATATTCACACGACCCGTGTAAGTCCATGTTGCGATAGAACAGCTGCTATAAAAGTTACGAACGTATTAGAGGTGGAAAAGCACGGCGCGCTTTTCGTGCATCCGGGTGAGTTACGCAGTTTGTGAAAATCCGTGTCCCTGTTATGGCCGACGATAGAAAAACGTGGCGAAACGTGGTGTATTATCGAAGATAGGGTGCGTTCGTCCTTTCTCGGATTATAGGATTTTTTTTTTTTTTTTTTTAAAGCGGAATCACACAACTCCATTTGATTCTGCTCCATTTTTACGATCCTTCGGTTTATTTTACAATTATTCAATGCGAAATTTTTTTACTTTCGTAGATTAAAGATCGTATCCTTGGGAGGATAAGATTCTTTATTAAGTGTATTATGGAGCGTAATGTTAATAAATGGAGTATATTATTATTATTTTTTTTTTTTATGTCTTTTTGCTCGATATTTTAATATCACCGTTGATATTTGAAACTTTTATTTTGAATTCGAAATCCGTTGTACAGTGATTGTGTGTTTTTATTGAAAAAGTTTTTTTTAAAAAAATCATGAATTTCACCGGCTCGATTGCATTTTCATTTATTTTCGGTTTTCGTATTATCAAGAAGGCATTGTATATTAATCAGGGGAGGAGGAAAATATTTGTTCTTTCATCATTGCGTATCTTTGATTTCATTCGATATTATTATTATTATTATTGAATATACATGAATATTAAATTTTCTATTAAATAGAAACGAAATACGAGCCAAATATAAAATATTTGGACGTCGGAGGGAGGGAATGAAATTGTGGAAATTAATCGACAGCGCATCGATTTATTTAAAGGTATAATGTAAATACGTGAAACATAATGGGAATACAAATATAAAACACGGAAAAAAAATACCAAGTATTCAAGTATCTCTTTCTCCATTATCCACTATCGTGATATAAATTTAAATTACTTTCGTAAAAGAAGAAGATTCTCAAAACTCTTCCCTTTCTCAAAGGGATGAAATTCAATTTCAAATTTCGTTCCACTGTCTCCTTCCATTCTTCATGCCGACACTCGTAACTTCATCATCCCCATAATAAAACTACAAATAAATACACACAATCCACCGTGTCGACTCGTCGCGAGAGTAACGAAGCATCCGCTTCGGACGATGACGGGTGAAATATTGAATCCTACGAAAGCATTTCCTCGTCGAGCTAAATTATACCGCGTTTTCCGCTATTCACCGCAACTAAAACACTAAAAGCTTTGAGTAAATAATCCTCTCGCGAAATTGCTTCGACATGGTAGGGGAGAGAGGAGAGAGAGAGAGAGAGAGAGAGAGAAGAAAAATAAAAAAAGTGCGTTCATCGAAGAGAAAAACGTGTCCTTCCTCTCCCTTATGCGTGCTTTTGTCTCCCCTTTGGAAGAAATCAATTTTCTATCCTCTTCTGTTACTCTACATCTACGCCCCTCCACTTTCTTAAGAACAGTCGAACACATCTTGGAAATTTTCATTCGTTTAACGCGATCCTCGTGAAAGCGACGTAAACTAGACGGACAATGGAATACCCTGTCTCTGACCTATATACTCTTTTGCTTGAGTAACGACAAAGATACGGACCAGCATTTCCAGAGTTGTTGGTAATATCGATGGAAACAACTTCTTCTTCCAAATTTCAATTAAAGATGGATCGAAAACATGATCTTTTGGAAAAATTCCGCGATCGCTAAATTTTTTCGAAAATTAAAACTTTTTCTTTTTTTCTATCAAGAAAAAATTTCAACAAATTTCGTCACGAAATGTTCTTATCACTTTCGGTTTAAAGAATCGAAAGTTAATTTTCGAGTGAAGATTTTCTTAATTAAACTATACAATATAAAATTAATTTCCACTCAATGTTTTATTGGACGCCAGTTTCTGATCAGGACATATTTTTACGATTCGATACGAAAATACAGCTTTCGATTTCGATCGATCTCATTTCACACGTGACCCTTAACGAAACTGGACCCGTTTTCCCGAGTTTCCCTTCGATTCGAAGGATAAATATTTTTTCAAAAACATTTGCCATGTCGCAAAGAAATATTCTTCAATATTTACGAACCTGTGACATACTAGCGTAATGTAAAACGGGTTCGAGAAACGCGACTCCATATATCTCCATACAGTTGTCATACAAACGATTATAATATTGTAAAACGGCTTGGTCACGGCGAAAACACGAGATCAAAGATTTTTTGATCCGAAAAAGTGATCTCGAATTGCGTTAACCGTCTCGTCCATTAATTAATCGGTTGCGTAATGTAAAAGGATGGTATACTCTCGGCCTTTACGACGCCGGATTACGTACACTAAGCGTGCTGTGCTTGATCTAATTTAAATGCAAATTCGTTCGCAGGTAAGAATAAATTCTTCCCTCCCTGTTTGAATAATTTTCGTCATTGTGATTGTAACAGATTAAATTATTTCGCGTACCGTATAATTTAAACGGAGTATTAGTTACGTTGTAGAAGTATGAATAGAGAAATGGAGAACCTGGGTAAAATGGTTTTAACTTATACGTTTTTTTTTTTAAGTATTACGTGCATTTGATTAAATTTTGTATTTTTGTGAGATAGATGATGGGAGAGAAGAAAAATCGTACTTAATCGTCGCCTCATTTTGATAATAGTGATATGAAAAATTATAATTTCTGATATTTCTTATAAAGACACAATTTTTATTTTCCTTCGTTACTATTTAAAAGCATCTCGAGCAATATTCTTCTCGCGTCAAAGAGTTAGTTTCAGTTGAGAGAAGATACTTCAAAGGTTCTTGATGAATGTGTTGATGACATTTATGTTAATACACTTTTTATAAATTCATTCCAGATAATAATTAACATTAAATACATCATTTTTCTAATTATATAGTGCATTACATTTTTCTATCTATTCTTATTTTTTACATTAAAATCGTTTACAAATAATTTTCATATAGGAAAAATTATTCATTTATCGAATATATACGTAATAAGAAAAAGGAAATTTCACACACTATGTAACACAACATATTAATTTGTTAAACAATTTCTAATTAATATACAAATGCGGCAGCAACGCAGTTAAAGAAAAGGATATGTATTACTTTTTACTTTCGTTCTCATCTCCAATTTTATAAACATTTCTATAACGCATACAAATTCACGTGGCCGTTATCACATTACCCGAACGAGCGAAATGAAATTTTCCAAAAATCCCATCCAGAGTGAAACACCGTTTTACGGATAAAACGGGTCGTCCTTCCTGTTCTCTCTCGCTGACGACAATCTCTCGAAAGTTCGAGTAAACATTTCTCGTTCACCCTGCCCTCGAACCGAACCTGGGAAGGGAAAAATATTCGAGATGAAATTCCGCGCGAAATCCAATCGTGGATATGGAAGGGGTGAAAATTCGCGGAAGCCTTAACCAAATTCGTAGCCAGATTTAATTCGAACGCATGCAAACCCACCCTCCATGAAGGGTGCAGGACCATGTTCAAATTCCCTGATGCATTACCTTGGTATTGTTGGCCCCAACGACACCAACGCAAGGATTTCACAACATTTCACACATTGCGAGGCGAGCTACATTCTCATCTATAAATATTCTGGATCCATCCATTATAGAATTATAATGTTTATTTAAATTTATTACAGATGATTGAAAATATTAATAATGTTGAACTATATATATAATCAATTTTTTTAAAGGTATCTAAACATTTTAAGTAATTGCAAAAGCAAAAAATTTGAAACGTATCAATTTAATTGATTTGATAATTCTAGCGAATGAGAATTTTTCATTTTTGAAGAATTATTTTTATTGAAGAGGATTTATTTAAATCAATATTTTCTTAACAATCCGTTATTTATAAATATATTATATATTTATATATGTAAGTGATTTTTAATTCAAATTATATAATAAAATTAAATAAATATATATATATATCATTTTGAGATTGACAATTTTTTAATATTAAACAATTCCAAAATTCGTTTAAAATTTAAATGTTAAGAATAATAATTAAATAATATAACAAAATAATATAACAATTAATAATATAACATTATTGGTGAACTGGAAATTTAAATAATAAAAAGAATCTACTATAAATCATCTTCAAAAAATACGACTTACATCAATTTTTAAATCTTCCATATGTTTTTATTTTTGAGTATTTATTATGTTTCTACTCATTATCTAAATACATCATATGAATAATTATTCGCTTAACGAACTCAAACAAATAAATATTCAATTTAATATTATTAGATATTTTAGATATTCACAATAAAAATAATCGTATGTCATTTCTTTATATATTTATGAATTGAAATTGTACGTTCACACGTGAAATATCATGCGTGAATACATTGCACACGAATAAACCTACCTCTCTTTTTTTTTCTCTCTTTTTATATCTCTACATTTTCCCTCTGTTTTCAATTTGGTCAGTTCGCGGTGCCACATGAAAAGCGTGTTGTCGAAAGAAGAGTGGTTTTGAACACGAGGGTGAATTCGAGTGTAAACTTCGACACAGTGCGAACTTCGCGTGATTGCGGCCAATAATGATTTTCTCGTGTCCCATCACCCTCAACCCTCGTCGTTTTTCCTTTTTTCAGATCGGGTTGCACAGATGATACTGATAGGCTGATTACTTCCGTGTAATAAGGAGTCAACGACATAATTGGTAGTACGGTTATTTCGCCTATGTGCTTCCTCCCATTTCTTTTATGATTATCAGTTTTAATCTGTTTTAAACACCTTTGCGTAATTATACCGATTATTATTCCAGCATTTCTTCGCTCGTTTAAAGTTCTTCAAAGAAGCTTTAATCAATGATATTTGATCAATAATATTTTTGAAAATTTCCGATACAAATTTATCATTTTTAATCTATTTTAATCTCTTCGTGACAGCATATATGATCAATAATATATGCCAATAATATTGTCAACAAGTTGACAATTGATCATTGATTATTTTAAAGTAAGATCTGTAAAAAGTAAAGGAAATGATAATTATTGTTAATAATATTATTAATTAGAAAATAAGAAGAAAGAACATCAAGAAAGTTAAAATTCAAAAAAAATTTGGTTTTAAAGATAAGATACTTGATCCTTATCCAATATTTGTTACTATTTAATTTTTGAACGAATCAAAAATTAAATAAACTGATTTTTGATCAGACCGATATCAGATCCTTTTACAGATACTTTTACAAATGTTCTCTTTCAAATATCTTACGATGTAAATAGATATATATAAACCAAATATACTCATAACATAACATAACATACTTAATGCTTAAATAAAGATTACAAATTCAACGCATTAAAAAACTACGAATAAGTAGGTCACTATCGATCAAGCGATAATATCATAGACAGTTATTATATTTTTTCAGCTTGCTAAGTAAATTACTCACCATCACGCACAGTTATCTAGAAATCATATTGTTTCTGAAAAGTTCTAATTTTATCATTCTTTGAAAAAATGAACATTATTAGAAATACGAATTTGATATTTTAGCAATATATCTCTCGTTCGTCAGGGTTGCGAACACACGTACTACATAGAAAAGTACGCATACGAAAATGAGACGAGAGGAAATTCCATTTTCCCGGAGCTGAACGAAGGCATGCCGAAAATCATATCAGGTAGCAGGTACCAGGCGAAGTTGCTGCACGTCGTGCGGATTTGGCACACTATTCCGGGTCTTCCGTGAAAAACCTGTGGAACGCAGGAAAATTGATTTTAAATCAAAAAAAAAAAAAAAATAATTTCAATCGTGAATTTCGATTTTCCATACACCATCACTTTTGAACCGTAGCCACGCCTTTCACAATACCTATTGTTCATTCAGAAAGGCTGTCTCGTCCATTTTTGTTTGTATTATATTTTGCGAAAGATCGTTGGCTTTATGGATTTTTATGATTTGAATTTTTTTTGTGTGTATGTCATGGAAAGATGTTTTATGTTATAATGAATGAATATTTAAATGAATTTATATATGTGCAAACTATAAGATTGATTACGTATCTTGATATATACATATACACAACGAAATATAGTGTAAAATATTTCATTTTACTTCAGGTTTTTCATATAACTTCATCTGAGCACATTTTCATTTCATTCATTCATTTCAAATGTCACACTTTTTAATATGCATACAACATAAAATAAATGATTTCTGCCAGTCTTATAAATACTATCATGTCAAGTGATTAACTAGAATATTCCACATAACATACATTCCAACATCTTACATTCCTAATCTAATCTATATCCTACTTTTAAGTTTAAAGAAATATTCTTAATATTTTCCATAACGTTTCATGTAATATCATCAGAGAATAAAATGTTGCAGATTTCTATTATTGAATATCAAATAATGAAAATAATTTACTAAGTAAGTAAATACTATTGATTATAAATTTAAAATCATTTTCTTTATCTCACATGTATTGAATCTTTCAATACATTAATAATTTCCTCTATATATTTTTTACTTGAAGTAAATAAATTCCAACATACGTTCACGTTATATTCTAATTTCCACTATAATTTTACTTTCCATGAAACAGATTTTTAAGAAATTTTTTAGAAAAAATGTATTAATATCATCACAAAATAATAAACTCGAATTTCGTGATTATTAATCGTTGCAGATGTCCAAGATGGTAGGTTCAAGTTCAAAATAGAATATTTAGTGTGTCAAAGGAAATAGGCGGAACCTACTAAGAGATATATTCCAATTTCGTCGAGACTGTTCCCTGTAATACAAGTAGTTAGCACGGAAGCTAATCCGTGGTGCACTCTCGAGAATTTACTTCGGGTTCTGGTTTCTCCATGCTAACCATTTATCCTGCTTTAAGGGTGGCTGCGGTTTAAGGGAAAGTGGATTACCGGAAGTCCTGTACGACCGTGCACGGTCAGCTTCAATCTCGGCTAAATTCGATCACGTGGCCATTCGCGAAACGATAAGGGTCGACTTCGCCTGGATACCCGCACCGTCGAGATGCCACCTTTCATTTTTCTTTCTTTTTTCTTCTTTCTTCTCCTCGTTTCTTCTGGCTGAGAAACGTTTCGCCAACGAATCTTTTATCTTGAAGTTAACATCAGTGTAATTTATCTATGTATCCAGTCTATCTATATATGAGAGAAAAAGCTATGTGTTAGCATTATGTGTATCCATATATAATTTATATGTGCATAAGAAGATAAATTGAATTTGAATTGTATAATAATAATATTAACGCTACCTACGTATATTTATATATAAGAGTATTTTATATTAAGTGTAGATTAGCATTATGTATGTAGTAAAAGCAACAATTAAATTTAAAATGTATGTGTAAACTTGGCACTACTTATGTGTAGTTTATTTAGATAGATCGTCAATCTCGTATCTGAAAAAAAAGAAAAACGAATGAACAATGGAAGAATTGCGAATGAAAATATCAAAAACGTTGCTGTGCACGAGATTCATGTGTTATATGTCGCGAATACATAAATTTGCATATCTTTAACCCCTTTTTGTGAGTAACGGTATGCATTGCGTATCTTTAATAACAACTTTGTGTTAAAGGATTTTCATTTTTTTAATATGCATGTGTGTAAATACATAAGCGTAGAGTGTAACAACAATGAATGAAAGGTGAGAGATTTATGTAGATCAATGTGCTTGAATTATTCGTGCAAAGTATCCAGAAAGATCATCACTTTTCTTAGTTAAATTTAGTGAATTGCTAAAAAATCGTTCATTGAGTAATAATCGTAAATTCAGTAATAAATGAAGTTATTCTTTTATTTAATAAATCGAGATATAAATGGAATATCTATATATTATTAAATAAATTTGCTACTTACTGTGTATTAAATATTTCGATTCATCATATTTTATTCGATGGAAATGTAAATATCATTCACCTTTTATCGTGTGGAAATTAAATCGATATTTAATTTTTTAACCTATTATCCTATTTAAATTTCTCACATTGTTACATCTTTTATGACATTATAATGAAACATCGATGACAATAGATTCATTCAATATTTTTGTCTTATTTTTATGAACAGAACAAATTGATAAATTTTGAAAAATTTATCCTTTATAAAGATATAACAAAATGGTAGCTTAACGGAAACGTCAACGATGCAAAGTGCCAGAGGAAATCTCAATTATCGTATAACTTTGTTATCGCTCTGTTGGAAAAACCGCGCTTCCGCGATTGTTGCCCTCAAAGGCACTCCATTTTTACGGGAATAATGAAAATTTATGGAAATCTTTTTATAGCGCGCTGTCAGTTAATTTAGTTGACATTTCATGTCAAATCAGAGTGTCTATTTCGATAACATGTTGAAATCAATGATCGAGATAACCAATTCAAATTCTAACAATATCATATTATATTTCACACGAAATTCGTCCGAAATATTTTTATTAAAAATATATTGATATAATATTTTTATTAAATATAATAAATATGAATTTATATATAGTATATTATAGTATTAAAAACTATTTACCTATACGGAAAAATCTCATTGGGAGATAGCTCTTACACCGTGTACATAATATATGGGACATCCATCATGTCGCTACTTCCACAGCTTAAGAATTGCAATGTTGTATCGATTCAAATGAACACTTCGTACATCTCTCACGACACAAAGTCTTTTTGCTCCATCATTTAATGTTGAATGATCTCATATGACAGACAAATATGGATTATTAAAATTCTTTATACATACAAACATACGAGATCGTTTACAGAAGACTAAAATATTTGAAATTCTCTAACCTCAAAAATATATCATTGATTATAGATCCAATAATATAATAATAGTACAACATTAATAAATAAAGTTTTATCACGTACCTAAAAATAATTGAGAATATTCCAACTAAACAAACTTACTATGATATATACTATGGCGCAATTTTAATGAAAGAATTATTCAAGTTTCCGGCATCTTAAGAAAAGTAATAACCTCTTTAGTCCTGACCCAGACTCTCGAGTCATTTATCCATGATATCCACCACGCTATTCATTCGGGTAGACAAAACTTCTTAAACTTCACGCCAAACCTCTCAGCATCTGATTTGTATTCTAGCCTAGTTTGCATACATTCCAATGCGCGTATATTATACACCCAACGGTATTGTCGGTAAAGTTGTTACTACTTTAACGAGTATCTGCGAAAAGGGGTACACTTCGGAAACACTGTCGTTTAAGCTCTTGAGAGTTCGTTTGAATCGTATATAAATTATGGAACAAGTTATGGAAAAAGTAGAAAGATTTCTGTTAATAAACAAATCCGAAATATATAAATTTGAATACGCAAAAGAAAACGAAAATAAAACGTAGGTATTTAATGTAAGTAAATAGATTTTAGGTTAAGTATGAAACATACAAAGCATGATATATCTTAATATGAGATATTATATTTTTACAAAAAAATGTTGCAATGTTATGATAATAGAGTTAATAGAATAAATGATGATATCGTTCACATGAGATTATCATTTATGTGAATACGATTGTTTCATTAATGATGCTATTGATTCCTATTATTTTTTCTCATTTTTACATGTATAGTGAATTTTTATTTTCTTATATGCAAAAAAGATATAACATTAAAAATAAGTTATTTGGTTACTTTCTTTATTAGTTTCGAAGTAATTCTATTATCATTTAAATGAAAGATTAATAAATTGTTTTTAAATTAACTTAACCTCTCTTTTCAAATTTAAGATATTTCTAACATTAAATCTTACAATTTTTTTTATTTATAGGATATATGTAATATATATGTAAATAGAATATTCCTATTGAAATTAATAATTAATATTCTCAATAATATTCAAAATAGAAATTAGAATGTCTATTTTGTTTGTGTCTCTATTTTAAAAAATAAGCTAATAAATAATTGGTTGAATGTATTACAAATGGCCTATTGATGTTTCTTTTATTTGTTCAAATTGAAAAAAAACAGAAAATTAAACAACTTTTTAATTTTAAATAACAATTTTAATTTTAATCTTAATTTTAAGCAAGATTTCATATCAAAAACATCTTTTTAAAACTATTAATTTTGTACATCTTATATTTTTTATAATGAATAAAATTATTTATAAAAATAATCTTTTTTCTAATTATGCATAAATAATAAACATAAAAATATAAAAATTTGTATTTTTTTTACTTTCTATATTTAATCAAACATACATTTAATCAAACATACCATCACTCTATATCTCATATAATTCGCATTTCGTTCAAATGCAAATTTTTTTAACATATTCCATATGGAGAAAGATGTCATTTATCAAACGTAATACACTACTATTTGTAAAAGTAAATAAAGAAAAATGGGAAGAAAATGTAGGTAAAAAGCACACAACAGCTGAATGTGATTTTCGTTGAAAGTACCCGACAACACAGATACGTAAAATGGACGCTAAAAGGTTCTTTTTAGATTCATTTTAACAGCAAGGGGTTAAAAGTAGCATGGAGAGGGGAGTGGGCGGGGTTGAAGTGCTTTCCGCTATTAGTACGAGAGCGATTAGCGATCGGGACGTGAGAACGGAACATCTGATTGCTGGACGTCGGGCTTAACGTCGAAATGGTTTAATCCTACGTATATCTTACCAACTACTGCACCCTGCTTCACGTACCAACGTTATCCTAGCAGCGGATACGATGCACGCGGCAAAAAGGCGCGTTTTAAACGGGACCGGGCATGTCTCTAAATATTGAACGAAGCGGAAATTAACGAAACATTGAAAAAAATGTCATGTAAAACAACAACGATATTTAAATTAATAATAATTACGTAATCCGTTGATAGTATGTTGAAACATATATATAGTGTTAAATAGGAAAAAATTTTTAATTCTCTGTGTTTTGAAAAATTATCTATTATTCACTTCTGTCAATTCTGTGATGCTCGTCTTTGTGTTTGTAAATACAAGAATTTGATATATGATAATAGAATATGGCGACGTAATCGTTCTAGGATGTGTAAATGTGATTTTGAATAAATAAAAAAAAAATATATGTATTTATATTATTCACATTGTATTATTTATTGCGTAGTAGTTTCGTATTTTATTTCATCGATTTTTATGGAATGTCTGATTTAGGAAGGATATTAAATTCAAACTTCAATTTATTTTATATCGAAAATTTAATCTTAAATCAAACTTGTATTGAATAAAAAGTTAAATTTATTATGGTTAGTTCTAACGTATAAGAGGAAGTAATTTTAGAATTGCATCTTCTATTAAAAAGACGAACAGTTTGAAATGTAAAGCTTTTGAGTGGTATGCTTCTTTGATCGATTGAGTGTACAAAACAGGATCTTATCAAAGCTTACTGATTAAGGAGAAACTAGCTCGCTAATCTAAAAATCTGTTACGGTTGTTCTGTTACACATCCGTCTATTAATTCTGAGAATAAAATTATACATTCTCAAATCACTGTCAAAAAAATCAAACTCTAAATTTTAATTTTAATTTCAATTCTTTTCTAATTTATATAATCAATAATTAACGACAAATACAAATTTATTAAATAATTGAAGACTATAAAGAAGTATATCACAATCGGTATGTTATTTTTTACATTGCAAAAATCTCATAATTCAAAGATCAACAATCGATAACAAAAGAAAGCAAGCAAAAGAAACATATCAAAGATTTCATTATAATTCACTGAAATTAATTGCAGCACAAATAAAATATAGAATTCTATGGCAAACAAAAGTGAAATTTAACCACTAAATCACTAGAACGAAACACATTCAAGGACAACACACGCACCATTTAATTTCGAGGTTAAGTTATATAATAAAACTAACCGCCATATTGCATACATCATTGATTATAATCATGGTTGCCACCCATATCATAGCAAACAGTTTAACAATTAACTTTTGCATGAAAGTAACGATACCAAGTATAATAATTCTCTCGTTGAAAGTTACAAGCCCAAGCTTACGACTAACGCATTTCCTATGAAATTTACGACATTGTGCGAGCAGAACAGGTGGATTATAATGACAGATCGATATGCATCTCAACTAAATCCAATCTGTTTCAGCATCAGTCTCCTCCGGCGCTTCAATTTCGATTCGCTCTAAACATTAGCCGTGCTTGCATTGGCACGTGTAAAGCGGCCTCTGGTGGTCGTGTGCACGAAACCTCGGCACATACGAACCACTGTGTGCCGACTTGTTTGCCTTCGAGCATAAACAACCGGGACACGTGTATGCATGTAGGTATATACTATTTGCATTCGTGAACTTGGACGCCGGATTAAGGAGTCACGCTTTCAGTTTTCTCCTGGTAATTCTCGTGCTGTGCCGTTAAATTTGCATTGTGTCTACGAGAATATTCTATGAGAATATTTTCCCGTTTACAAGAAAATTCTTATCTGTGTTCGATGTGCTTTTAACTGTTTGGTGAAAACTTACATAAAACATGGAGTACGAGTGAGTACAATTTTTAAATTCATTAAATAGAAAATATTTTATTTATATTTTAAAATATAATAATTTTAAGTTTTTTCTAAATAATAATTAATCATCTTTGATATAAAATTAAAAATTTGAATAAATTTGTTATTTTATCTGATCATTAATTTAGTAAATAGAATATTGATGAACGAGATAGAATATAAACGAGCTAATCTGTATACATTTATTGCAAACTTTGTCACTAATCTAACCTTTTTTGGCGAATAGTTTTCCAAAAAAGAATTCACATATAATTAATGATAAAGAATTCTGCGATCAAACATAGTTATTTGATTTTTTATGTGATTTTATAACATTGTAGTAGATAAATATAATATATTTTAAATTATATTATTAAATTATATTATCATATACAAAGATAACAAAATAGGTTATAATGAAAAAAGTTATACATATTATCGATAGAATAGAAAGAAAAGAATAATATTTGGCATCAATTCTATGTGTAAGTTCAATATTTTGATTTGTGTAAATTTTATATTTCAAGGCACAATTTTCGTTGTGCATTGAACTAGGATTTTATATTTTCGATCGTTTTGACGGTACTGTTTCCAAATCTCCACGATTTTCGTTGACCGTATTTTTGTTACATTTTCCTCTCTATTGATCTCGAATGTTGTGATTTGAAATCTTTTATGCTCGTTGCAGTTTTCAAATGTTTCATTTCAATACAAGATCAATCGTCTGTGTCAATTTGAAGAATCTTATATTCTTCATAATTATATTTTAACGAATTTTTACGAATCATTCGATTTAAATTTTTCAATTTTTTAGTTTCTAAACAAATCTCTTAAAAAACCAATCATTAATTAAGTTAATTCTGATAAACTTTTTTTACTATCTTTTATTTCAATTTAAAAATGAAATTTCCATTAATCTTTAATTTTATATTCCTGTATTTCTTCGATTTCCATTAACATTGAATATCGAGGTTCGCATGTCTCGATTTTCATACCGTACACTCTGTTTTCAGTATCTCTCGATTCATATCGATACAGAATCCTACGTACACTATTCCGATGTTTGACTTATCTACGTCTCGATAGCTAGGTAACCGAAACTCAAACCACGATGATTTGTCACATAGATATGACATTGGCGATTAATTACAATTAATCACTGAGGTAGGTTATGTTTCGAGAGATACTCGAAGCTCGAATTAGCCGGGATGTAGTTGGTTCAACGCGCAAAAGCATGTATACCTAACCCTTGTTAACGCGTGTAATCAAACGTATATCTCTGTGGTTCACATCTCTTCAATCATGTGTTAAATTCATATTTATATCGATAAATCTTATTATAATTTTATTTTTTATTTTCTTTAATTGTAATCACCATTATATTATCTATATTAGCTTCCAATATCTGTGAATAGTACATAAAAATCATATATTTGTGTCATATATCTTTTTATTAAAATTTATCTCGTATAAAATTTTCGTACATTTACGTAGAAAATATTCTATGTTAATTCATGTGTATTGCATTTAACAATGCAAACTTTCGCGAAAACAAAATTCAATTACGTGAATAGTTCATTACCCGGTAAAATTATATCTTACAACGTTGCGATTCTACGAGTGTCTGTGAGTCCTGAACTTCTATATCATTTCGCTCATGTTAACATGGTTTTTGGTGTTCGTTCGTTCTTTGTAATGGAAATTCGCAGAGAATATTATTTTACGGATGTATGTGTGTGTGTGTGTGTATACCTGTGTAAAATCAGTTGCGATAAAATTATTCGCCGTGACATAGTTGCATAAGTAACTTTATCAAACTCGTATATCGTTCTGCCCGTATTATCGTTTACAATATTCATTGTTTGTAATAGAAAGTTTCGAGGATCATTTTTCTCTCTTCCTCTCTCTTTCTTTCTTATCATTCTTTCACTTGAAAAACAATTTTCTTCTTTTTCATTTTATTTTTGTCTAATATGAAAAAGATCTATTCTTTTTTCTGCGGGTAGAGACAAAAAGAAAAGGAGGGGAAAAAAGTATAAATACGGAAAATTTGATATGAAATTCACGGTAGATTGAATTTCGAAATATTGATAAATGGCGGAGTGACGATCACGGCGTACCAGTCAACGTGTTAATCAGATTTGATAAAATTGTTATACAGTTTTTATTCGAATTCCGTGTGAAATTCCAAAGAAAAAACATTGTGTGTCCAATGAGATCGGTCGGAAATTTCGATTTAAACTTTAATAAAGCTTTGTTTTGTTTAACGGTGAAAAGAAAACATCAATCCAGTTAGAGTGTTTAATTATCCGATTCTCGATTAAAATGAAATATAACGTTTGAATCCTTATTGATACAAAGAGAAGGAAATTAGTAAAGAAAAATGGAAAAAGAAAAAATTAAAAAGAAAAAAAGAAAAAATGACAAAATATTTTATTTATTTAATGAAATTTGTAATGGAACGAAAAATATTAATCTATAAATCTTTCATACCCGTACTTAATAATATGCTTGCTCGCGTTATTGCACTCTGATGATATCATATTTTAACGGAATACGATTTCTTTGTAGCAGATGATTGAACATGTTTCTATAGGAGGAATGACGTACGAAGAAAATTACGTCGGGAAGGAATGCATGAATATCGTATCTGAAGAATCATGCGTACGCTTTTCTAGTTCGGTGCACAATTGAACCGAATAAAACTCAAGGAAAAATCTGGAAAAACTGGAGAATGCAGCTTCATAACAAAGGTCTTTTGTGCAACGAACGTTATTCCTCCATTGAATGCTATTACAGACTGCATACGGCTTTACAATTCTACTTCTTGCGCGCATTCGCAAATTTTCACCACTTTTGAATGCAATTACTTCCTCTCTTTTCACTTCCTTTTTTTCTTTTTTTCTCTTTTTTTTTCACTCTTTTGATACTCATCGCAATCATTAAAGAAATAATTCGATTATATTCATCGATGAATCTAAAAAAATAATCACAATTAATGTCTGTATGTCTAATCCAAAAATTTTAAATCTTTTATAACATTACTTTAAACTTGTATACTATATATATATAGATACTATATAGATATGTTTTTCTTTTTCAATTTAAAGTAACATATTAATTTCATTTCTTTAACTGAGAAGTCTGTTTATAGTGTTTTGTAGTTTTTATTTTTTATATCATTTGTTGAGTACTCAAAATTAGTTTCAAAACTATAAATTTCTTAGATACAAAAATAAATTGGATTATAAAGATTTATATAAAACACAATTCTTTTTTCAATATCAAATCTCTTTGAGAGAATAAAATATGTATATTCAATATTCAATATTTCTTCATATTTCTTCATATCTCTATCGATGAATAACAATTACAAAGTTTCGCGTTTTAATTCTAGCATAATTATATTTTCACAACAATATTCTTATTCTTTCGGTGAGCGAAATTTATGCGATGCTCATTTTTCAAAAATATTCCACGAAGAAAAAAAAACTCTGTATTTTCCTTGCATTATACGCGCGTATTACGACTATTTTCTGAAATCGTAAAAACTTTTCGCGGATCGTAAAAAAGCATGACTCCGGTTTTCCATGGACGTGAAACGGAAGTCGAACAGTCGAAACGCGGGAAGATCACGCGATACGAAAATAACACCGTAATACGTGTAATTAATAAAGATATTAATTAAATCATCCCCACTCCCCCTCGTCGGATAGATCCGACGTTTACAACGGCATTTATCCTGGTACGGAACCGTGAAATAAATGTTACTCGCGCTACATGCGATGTTAGTTACGGAATTCGGGTCGTTCTCCAATGGCGGAAGACCTCGGCTAACGTTTAACGAATGTTCCCACGTGTAATCCGATTTACTTTTACTTATCACGCCGTTCAAACACTTGGAAATATTTGCATCGCAGCCTAGGTGGGACGGACGCCTAGGTGAACTTCACGCGGGGAGGGGAATTTTGGCGTTTCGACGTTGCAGAAATGTTTTCTGGTAATTTATCGTTTCACGGTGCCAAGAACAACGCGAATTATTCGACGCGTTAACTGTACATAGTCGATTTCCCACCGACGAGTTTCGACCAAATGGTCCGTGTTTCTCAATTTTCCCTTTTTTTTTTTTGAACTACCACCATCTTTTTTTGCGATAATCGAACCGTAGATTTTTCGGGATTTCTTGGTTATTAGACGAGGTATTGCTCGTGCAATATTATTTTATTTCAAATTTAAATGTACGAAGGTATGCAGAAATATGTAAAGTATAGCAAAATGAATATGTAAAGCGAGTTTAATCATCATTTATGTATAAAATCACATTTTTGTATAAATATTCGTAATTACATAAGAATATGTTTTTATCAGCGAAGTGAAGTATGGGATACATTTTATTTTTAGAAATGAATTATTAATATAAACAATAAATTAAAACAGAGATAGTGAAAATTATCGCGTATGTCGTCAAAAATATTTTTTCAAGGGATAAACTCCAAGGGATTTTAATTTTTTCTTATTGTTTAAAAAAATAACGAAGAAGAATTCATTTTATAGTAGAGTTGGCATACGTTTGGAATATTTGATCATTTAATGAAAAATATGTTTGAAACTTCAACATGTGGACGAAAGAAGGATTAAAATCTCTCGAGGGATTATCTTTGAGAAGGATATTCTCGACGGCATATATCAAGATCAAGATCATCGGAGCTTTTATCTTCCCCAAAATTAATGTTTATCTAAAAACTTGCTTCCGCAAATATAAAATATTTAATATGAATGATCGTACATACGGATATTTTTTTTTTTTAAGATCTATCGCGATAGATTATAAATCACTTCTATCTTTTGCCTAATATTTACCCGAAAACAAATATAAATCGAAGAAAAATCGATTTAAATCGATCGGTGTAAAAATTTGTTGTCTAACTAAAATCGTGTTACGGGGACGGAAATTGACGCGGAAAATTTCGAATGCTGAAGTACACAAGATTTGAAACGAACGAGGAAGGGGTGAAACGTTTAAATCCGCGGCTGGTTTGTTCTACACCGAGCTTAATGATTCCTGGCAAACGTTGAACTATTTTCAAACCAGAGGAATTAAAATGAAACGTTAATAGCTGCGATCATGAGAACGAACAGGAATTCAAGAGGTGTAACATGGTTTTCAGCTATTTCGTAATAAGCGGTTTACTATGATAAATTATTCTTATTCTCAAAATTTATACAAAAGATTGATAACGTTATATAATGGAATATATAACGGATTATATAATAGATGATGGAATAAAATAAATAATATTAGGGCGAAACGCTTTTATGAACACTCGTTATCTCTTTTTATGAGATAAAGATATTTACGTTTTAATATCTTAATAATTAAGATTTGATATCTTTTGAAATAGCTTGTCATATGAACTATCCTCCCTTATTAAATTTTTCGAATATAATAAGTTAATTAAATATAAAATTTGATACCATATATAATATAAATTTATTCCGATTTATTTTATTCCGTTTAATTTTCCAAATAAAATTTATCAATTTATTAAATCTTGTTTCTTAAAAATCAAAATAAATAAATCAATAAATCAACGAGATGATAATAATAAATAAAAATAAATAAATTTTGTTTATAAATTAATTAAACGTAATTCTAGAATTCTGAAATATGATATTTTTTACTTGCTCGCAAAAGGACAGAAAGTGAAAAAAAAAAAAAAGTCGTTTTTGCCATGAACACTTCGTTTATATTCCACGACTATGAAAGCCATTGAAATCCTGAAAGCAGACTTCATCATTCGGGCTAAAATTCGGGTAAAATCGCCTAAGCTTCTAAATTACCAAAATCCCTGGATTTGCAATCCCTTCGGGCTAAAAATTATTCAGACACGATGACAACCACCGAGATCCCAGAATCGTGCATGTCCACAGGATTACTAAAAACTCCAACGATACACTGAAATTGTCCGTGTCGCAAAACTTCTACTATAAAATTTCAAAATCCAAAATCACGCACAATCACAATTGGAATTTTTATACCAAATTATGATTAAATTTAGAATCATTTAGAAAATTAAATTTGGATAACAAATCTTATATATAAATATAATTATAATATTACGTATAATCACATATAATCCATTATTACATATACATAAATCGATTTGGTACTTTTCCACATTTTTGAATAATTCTATTCTCGATCTCATCAAAAATCGAATCTACCGTATCTCAATTCCCACTACGTTTCATTTAACGTTCCTTATTTCTGTATTCTATATAATTTCGTATTATTTTATAACTTCATCTCGAGTGTGTTTAATTCTAAACTTTCCGTATATTGGCCTCGTCCAACAATAAAGCTCCACCCACGCGTTCGCGTTCCCTTTATCGGCATTAATGGGAGAATAAAAGTACCACCCAAGCGAACCGAGAGAAATATATTTTTAGCTCATTATCCGAGTTTAGGATATTGCTTAAGTTTTCTTTTTTTTTTTTTTTTTTATAGAATTATTTGTGTCACGCTCCTCGTTCCCTTTTGTCGTATTTTATGAAATCATTCGACGATTGAACCGGTAGTAATCCACTGTGAGCTATATATTCCTGAAATCCAGAGTATATCGAGTCTCGTGTGTGCGATATGATCTATACCAACCATCATCAATCCAGTGCTACAAGCATCTGGTATCAGAGATCCAGAAGTCATCTGTATCATGTTCTACAAGTGGGAGACTAATATATACATATCATACACATACATATATATATATATATATATAGGTTACGAAGATAAATCGCGTTTGCATCAGAACTTGCCATACCAAAATGTCCTTTATTATATGTGAGAAATCGTGAATTAAGATGTGATTGGACATGAAGCTCCCCTATCCTGATTTCTAGGGATCCCTAGTAGTTTGATATTCAATTAAACATTTCGAAATCGCAATGGACAAATAAATGGATTCTTTTTAGAAATATTATTAATTAATAATATTTCTTAAATTTTACTAATCTTTTTCTATTTTTCTAAAATAATAAAATCTAGTGTTTTTTTTTTAAGAAATTTAATATAAAATTACAAGTATAATGTATGGGATAATTTCTTTACACGAGTTAAAAATTTTCAGCACTCGTAAATTTTAATAAATCCATCGATCTTTACGAGATCATAAATTTTCAAGTTACGTTAAAATACAAGATAAACAGATATTATATCACAAAATTTGTGACGAGATGTAAATATTAAATGAATATATTCCTCTCTAAGAAGATTAATATTACCTTCGCAACAATGTATTTTCATTTCCGTGGAATATAATCTTGTTTGGATAATCTGGTTTCACTGTATATTTACATACATATCTAAATGTGCGTGTATTTGCCTTTACAAACATACGATTATATGCGTATATATATACATAAATACATATATATATATATATACATATATATATACATATATATATATATATATATATATATATATATATATATATGTATACATGACATGGTAACAGAATTGAATCGTGAACACAGGAATAGTAGCGAAATGATTTTAACCCCTTAATGTCGGCCTCGATACATACTGTAAACCGCATACTGCTTCGTGTGTCGTCTATTATCGAAGCTATGTAATATAGATCCCTGGAGATGTAACTGCACCACTCTATTATGTACCTCCAGTTCATAGACCAGTTCGAAACTCTTGTTAATATGATATAAAGCACCTGCGCCTAAATTTTGAAATATTGTCGGACGAAGGAGGAAAAAATTTCGTTCTGAAAGAAAAAGAAAATACGCAGAAAACGAAGATTAATTCTTGATAGGAGGTTGAAATGAGAATTAAATTTATGTTAAAGCATGTCCGTTAAATTAAAAAGGAAATATCACTTATTCGATCAAATTGAAATTAAGTTTTTCGTTGAGGCCACGGTATAAAAATATTCAGATAAAGTATAAATTTGATCGATCGTTTGATTAATTCTAACGCGTACAAGTATTTTTAAATATCCAGTTTTCTTCTGTTATGATGGATAGGTTACATGGTAAATTAAACTGCTCGGGCAGATTTTTCTTGACAAGCTTTGAATCATGAATTGATTATGATTTATTCGATTCACGGGTTCGCGTAACAGATGCATACGCGAATTTTGGGAATTAAAATTTATTGTAAGAATGTTTTTTAAGGCTTTTTTGAAGCTTTATTAAAGAATGTATCGCATTGAGATAATATTAAATTACACCATTGGAATAGAACTGTTCATTTAAAAAATATTTAATCCGTCGCGTCAAGTTTCTTTCCTCTCTCTCTCTTTTCTTATTTTTGAGATTCCTTGGATATACTATGCTCGAGAGCTTTACGGTCTCTTACTCTTACAAGAATAAGTTTTGATGGAGTTACTTTCTTGAAACGAAATTAAAGGAGACTCGAACTTGTTAAATCATCCCCAGTCATATAATGTACTGTAACTGTAAAAAAAGTTAAAGTTACTTTAAAAGTATTGATTATTATGTAATAACAAACTCAATAAATCTTCCCAACTATATAAATCCCACTTTTCCACTTTACAACGATATTTCATTCTCCCGCGTTGCGAATGATAAACTCAAAACAAGACGAATTTTCATGCGTCTGACAATGATTGACGATGAATGGCAATAGAGAATAACTACATATAATTAAAGAATATATCTAACAGAACACGCTCGACGATTATCGAGATTCGAAGTTTAAAGAGAATAACGGATACAAGACTTAAAGAGAATTGCAAATATGTAGATCACTGAAATACTCGCGCAAAGGTTTAGATCGTTGCATATGAAATTGGTTTCTATAAACTTGGAAGAATATCAGTACCACTCATCAAATTTTCATCTAGTCGTCGATTGTACGATCGATTAATAACATCGAAGAAGTATTAATTCGCTAACAATAACATTCAAAGTGATTTTCTAAAAGATACATTTAGAGATATTTAGAGATATTCCCATAATATTCGAATAATTAGCAAACATTATTAGCAAATTTCATCAAAACACGAATCACATTGTTCCAGAATATTTCATCCAAATAACATAGGGTAGTGTACGAATTTCGACATGTTATTGTTTTAACACACAATACGAATCCACGAATTAAATCAAAACAATGTGCGTTCTCTTAATTGTCGGTAATTGCTATTTGTTCCACTCATTAACGCGTGGCGTGTTTAAAGTAACGACCTGACTTGAAATAGGCGATATCCGCAATCGTCTATTTTCGATTCTCCCCCTTAATAATCTTGGAACCTTTATTATGCCGCGTGATCGATGCAATAAAATGTCAGCATCGATGTAACGATTATTTCGAAATATCAAAGTTCAAAACAGCATTAATAAACGTTAATGAACGAAGAAAGAAAGAGAGAGAGGAAATACATCAGGTTGCAAAGAGAGCGTATAATATTCACGCATCATTGTTACGATGCAGATAGACATGTCTGCTCGTTATTTTCAATCCAGCATCGTGTGGCTGACTGTTCTGCGCATCGATCAATAATTTAGCAAAATCGACGTAATTGCGACGTGCCGACGTGCTAAAATTAGAACAAAAATTATCGGTCGGCGCGGTGACGTTACACCGGCACCGAATGACCAAAGCATCTTTCCACGTCCGCCCTTCTTCTTGTAAACGGTTAGCTAAAAACTTTCATCGTAACTCGATTTACAAAACGGCTGAAAGTATCATCTTTCACTTCGTCGAACGTCCATCGATCGAACTTTCCAAACTCGCTCCTCGGCAACTATTATCCACCCTCGGTCTCATCTATGTATATCAATTCTCGTTCGCTGAAATCGAGCGGCTGCTTTTACCATCTTAGGACCATCTGAGAAATATAATGACAATAAATATTGTGGCAAGGAACGCTGTCGCGTAAAATAGAGTGAACTCGAGATGGAATCTATCGAAGATTTTATGAAAAGCGATTATATAGGGCAAGTTTCAATCTTCTAGCTTTTTTTTTTATATATATATATAAAATGTGTACGTTTTTCTAATCGTCGAGTTTTTCAAATATTCATCATTTGAATTATGAATTTTTCTATTTTTATGAAATTATTGAATGTTTCATTTTTGAACGATATGTTTACAAAGTGTCTATTTTTTTATTTTTTATTTCTTTTTTTTTTTAAGAATAAAAGTGAATTATCAAAAAACGCGTTAAGGTAATTATTTCTTTCGACCAATAACATCGCGAAAGTAACGCGATAATTCTCTTTGAATTTCCATATCTCCATATCTTTCCAAAGGGAACATGTGCTTTAAAAATGCAATCGCAATATTTTCCAGTAATAAAGTAATATAATCTAGAATTTAATTCGATCCCTTTAAATATTTCCAACATGCTACGATTTTCTCCAATCTATCAATAATGACAACTTCCCTTCGTAAAAGGCATCGATCTGACTGAACTTATTTATCGTTAGACCTACAGAAATCAGATCGGGGGAGGAATTTCTCGAAAAACGAAAAATTCCCAAAAACACGAACCGATAATATTATTCTTCTCCGATCTCTCTCTACAATCCGTATCTCGAACAGCGTGTCTTCGCTTTCTCTTATCGCTGGAACGCTCGCGGTTGAAAATTCGAGGCACGCATCCGATGCCAGAAACACGGTCGGTCGAACCGTTCCGATCGGTGGCCAATGGAAACGCGGTCGTCGAGGCAAACGGGTTTAATCTTTCACGATGTTTAACCGCGGTCTTTCGCGGCCAACCGGCCAGTTTCGTCGAGTTTTAACTCGACAACCCGGCCAACTGTCTCCGGTACACGCCACCGATCTTCCGTTCCTCGTGGAATACCAGCCGCGTAACGAGAGGCTCGCGTGCCACGGTGTGATTAAGGGGCCACCCGTCGAATCTCGTGCGGAGCGTTGCAGAAACGACATACGAAATCCGAAAAAGTAGCTCGCCTCGATCGTCCCCCCGCCGAATCTCGCGATTAATCAAGCTGGGCAGACAGCCGCGGGCTGAAATTTATCACGGCGCTCGCGAGAAACCGCCCTCCCCAAATTCGCCCACCTTTACTCTGCTCGAACTACACAGGTATCTCCTGTAGATCCTGTAGATTCCGCGAGGTGTGTAATAAGCATCTTCTGGTAACGCGCCAAGGGGGTTGGTCGAAGGGGAGGGATAAATAAGGAGATAAGGAGATAAGAATTGGGGGTAAACGAGATTATTATATTGTCGCGAATGGAGGGAATCTTTATTTCATTTCATGTCGTCGTAAAAAAAAAAGAAGAAAAGAAAGGATTCGAGAGGGAAGGTTTTGGATACGGATAAAAGTATCCATCTTGCAGTTGTATCATTTACAACGCTGCTGCGAGCTATTGTTCTTGTAAAGTTTTTTTTGTGTGTGTGTCTGTTTTCCTTTTTCTCTTTTTCTCCTTTTTTTTTTTTGATTCTCGCGTTTTTACCCCCTCGAGGCATGCACAAATTACGTCGCGATTGAAATCTCGAAAAATATTCGGGAAGATTGTTTTCTTTCGGTACGATAATAACTTTTCGCCGTTTAAAGTACGAATATTTAACGGATTAATTTTTATAAGTTATTGGTACAACTCGATAGGTTCATTTCTTCGTTCTTTGAGCGAGAGAAAGAAAAAATAAACGATCATCTTCGGAAGTCCTTCGATGCACGTCGCGAAGACAACGCGTCGATCGTTCTGTGGTGCTCGTCGAACGAGGAAGACACTCATTAACGCCGACACGTGGAATAGAGGGGAACTGGTTCAAGGATAAATTGTGTAAAGCCGCCCGGGGCGGTAATCGATACCAAGTACATTGCGATCGCTTTCAATTACCGCCACTTGCCACCCGTGAAAAATAAAATCGCGACCGTTACCCGAGGGAGCGTGGCCAAAGGGTTGAGGGGAGGAGAAAAAGCAAACGGAAAGAAAAGAAAAAAAGGAACGTAGAGGAAAACACGCGCGCGCGCACGTATAAGAGAAGGGTATAGAGAACGGAAACGAGGAAACGGCGCGCGAGAAAACGGAAAAGCGAGAAAAGAGGAGGACGACAGAACTGGGATCGCGGGGCAAGCTCTCGTTAATTACACTCCTGTATAATGTCCCCTGACTGTCTCGTAAACGTGTTGTTACACGCAGGTTGTGCGCGGTTCTCGCGCGTAACACGCGCAGCCGAGCGTTAATGACGACGGGGCGTTGAAGCCGCCCTCCCTCCGCGAAAAAGAAAAACGCGACCACCCCCTTTCCCGTTCCCTCTCCTTCTCTCGTTAAATCGGCGAGGCGTATCGCGGGGCGTGCAGCATCCGCGCGCTCCTGGAAATTGTATTTTTCCAGGGCGGAGGTCGAGAAGTTTCATCCATCAAAGAGGTCGCGCGGTGAAGGTTGATGATGGCGTGTTTGCGGTAGCCAAGGAAAAAGGGCGAAAGCGGAGGGAGATGCTGGCTGTTTTTCATTAATCATCCCTCGACTAGACGCGAGGCCTGCTCCTCCGATATCTCTAATCGAATCGTATCGCATCGTATCCAACGGCAGATGACGGATGGCCGCCTCCCCCTCCTAGCTCCACCGCTCGGACGACACTTGTTGAAGCTCTCGTTTCCTACGTCATCCAATTACAAATCCCTCTGGTGACTTTATCGCCGCGCACTGGTCGGATGGACGCCGGCCACTGGAGGAAGGCAAGTTGTAAATTAATTTACGGGGGAGGGGGACAAATGCCACGTTCCACCGATCGCACGATTCACGTTCCAGGTGAATTCCAGTTGAGGGAGGGGGTTGGCGATTTCGTCTCCTTCGTCGTATCCGTGCAAGAGTTTCGATCGAGTTTAAATTGCCAAACCCTCCCTTATTTTTTTTCCTTTTAATTTCTATGGGAAGGGAGGGAGGGAGGGAGGATGAAAAAATTAGGATGGCGCGTGTCCCGTCGGATGAATGTCCCTATCCTATTCTCGAACGATTCATTCGGTTCCGCGAATTCATTCGAGAAGGAATGGGGGAGGGGGAGGAGGGATGAAAGAGGACGAGGAGCTCGCATCGAAGGGAACAATAAAGACGATAACGCGGACGATGAAGAGGACAATGGTATAAGGGAGGAAGGAGGGGAGTGGCGGATAATGGGAAGATCATTATTTTCGACGAACAAAGTCCCGTCCACGTCGTCGCCGTCTCGTCGCCTTCGTCTAAGCGCGCCTTAATTAACATCTGCCCCAATTAGAATGGTTCCGACCGAAAGGCCGCGCTGCTTTGAATCTTTCGCTCGCGCTCTCCTTGCCCTTTCCTTTCTCCTTCATCGTCATCTCCTCCTCTTTTTTCGCTCTCTTCTCTCTCTGCTCTTCGCGATTTCTCTTCCTTTTCTCCTTCCTTTTTCTCCTCTCTCTCTTTCTTTTCCTTTCTGGCCCTTCCTCTGTCCCCCATCGACAAACGCGTTGTGACAGTGACCCGATTGTTTGTTTTACCAGCGACCGTTTTCACAGCGTTGGGAAAAAATAAGTACAATAGGGATAGGATTGTCCGCGGCGGGGTGAAACAGCATAGAAATATCGGATATCGAGGCCAGCAACCGCTTTCTAACGATTTCTGTGTTAATTGTCGTGGCCAGGAGTCGGAGGCAAAGGGAATTCCGATGGAGCGCTTTTTGATTGAGAGCCGAATGGGAGAATAAAAGAAGGGGGAGGGGTTGGATGTCCAATCGAATTTGGAATATTTACGGGTGGTGTCCTCTTGTCGAAACGGAATGGAGCAACCGACTGGCTAAAAGTTCACTTGCGCGGTTTTAACGCCTTCGAAAGGCTATTCACGGAACTTGTGTCAAAAGATGCAACGTCGTTCGTGCATCGAAAAATTGTTCGATTTTCGTTTCGAAATTTGTCTTTTTTTTTTTTTTTTGATGATGAAAATACCGTGTCGCTTTCAGAGAGTATTACGTCGGTTTGTTATTTTTCAATCTCCATAACCCTTTAATCGGGAAAACACGAGTTAAGTTCCCTTTCTTGACTTGCCGATCTTTCAAACTCGTTAAATTTTTCTTTCTTACTTTTATACACTCGCTTCTTTTTTATCGTGTTTATCGTGAACATCTTTTTAAAAATAAATCAATTCTTTTTTCACGCTTACAAGTTGAAGAATAATTAATGTAACTGAAATCGTCTCTTTCCAAATTGTTTTCTATGATTATTATTACTTGTAAAAAAATCAAAGAATTCATTCTAGAAATTTATTCCTGCTATTAAATTCTCTATTTAACAGATTTTACTACTCGATTGATTAGATTGATCATTACTTCTGTCATTAATGAATAAACAATTATTCATTATCCATCGATTACCACCAAACAATGAGCAAAAATAAATTTCCGTAAAAACCTCTTCTCGCCGAGAAACAAGCGATCGATGGATCTCATCATTGCCATGCCCGAGACACGAGAGACAAGGAAAATCCTCCGCAATAATTACAAAATCAATAGGCAAAGTGCCATTTCGAATTCGTCGTCGTTGAAAGATGTCTAAGTGCGTCGTGATTATTTCCCTTTTAAATGCACGCCGTGTTAATTTATTCGTGAAAATTTCTTTTTTAAAAAATTCTAAAAGTCGTCAAAACGAACATAAAAATTTTTAAAAAAATTCATAAAAAGGGAGTAAATAATTACTCCATTAATTATATTTAAATTTTGCATAAAGCATCACACGATATTGCTTGTAATCTAATAATACAATCTTTAACCGATATTATTCTATGCATCGATCTCCGTATTTTTTTTTTCGACTCCTTTCCACTAAAAATCAACCCTCGAAAAGTGTTCTACTGTACAACTCATCGATAACGCATCACCCTGTAATCGAACGAGACAGAGAGAGAAAGAGAAAGAGAACAATAATCCGCGCACTCGAATCCTCCTTTTTTTTCTCCCCTTCCCCCCACTCGCCTCAATTTGTCGAGGGATATTAATCGCGAGCGCGATAACGTCGTTGCTGTTGCTTCGTGCATGACAAACGAGACTGATATAGCACGCCTGCACGAGGCGGCAAGTTAAACAGAGAGGCGTATTTATTCTACGTGTTCCAACTGCTTTCTACAAATTAACTTTCCACGGAAATGGATAGGCAACGGGACAGAGTCCCGTGGCGTGAAGACAAAGACGGAAGGGGAGGGTAAGGGAGACGGAAAGGAGAAGCGGGCAGAGATGGAAATATATACAGGGTGGTACGTAATTTATGGGGGAGAGGAGACCAAGCAGATTCTGCCTCTACTTCGAGATAAAAGGAAAATGTAGAATAGAACTTTTGTTGACGTCGTTTTTCTTCAAATAAAATCACTATCCAATCCTTGATTAAATTAAACTATTATTTTCGAGAAGTATCGAGAATATCTTGCATTTTTATTTAACAATCAATCGTTCCATCAACGATCCATTCGTATCTTGATAAATCGAACTTCGAAAACTTTCTTACTCTCTGAACTTATTCTTCCCCCTCCTTTTTTTCTATTTGCCTATATTTACGTATTATTACATCGCATCGAATTTCGGGGCCACCCTGTACAGAAGAAAGAGGAACAAGGGAGAGTAGTGTTAAAACGGGAACGAGTGCATCAAAACAGTGGGGCTGTCACACGGCATCCAATTACCTTCGAATCACGTACGTTACCGTTAACGTTCTTAATTATCCATCCCGTGGGCGGGAAAGTTTCACTCCGTGGACGATCCGTGGAAAAGTTTAAAGCCGGCCGTCCTCGTCCTCGTCCTCGGCTAACGAAAATTGCTCGTCGCGTCGAATTATCGAGTTTAACCTGCCAGTAACGGCCATCGGTTCCCAACGGTTCACTTTTACCCTAATGGTTTCACGTTTTTGCCACATCACCCGCTCCCCCTCCTCCCCAACGAGCAGTTCTCGATTCGAGCAGCTTTCGTCGGCGACAGCAGCCGCGCCGCTTCGATTTCGATCGAACGAAGGAGGGAGAGGGTGGCTTTCGACGTTCGGTGGCTGTTTTGACGTTGTTACAATGCGGTGAAAATTGAATATTCTTTTTTTCTCCTCCCCCTTTTCTTTTCCGCGGCTAATAGTTTCTCTTTGCCTGTAAAGGGCGTTTCGAAGTTCTCTTTTTTTCTTTTCTTTTAATGCACAACAAGTGTTTGTTGCTTCAATCGTGATATTTGGATTATTATTGCGTTCGGCGAACACGATGTTTTTCCAATCGTGTCAACGAAAATGGTTTGTTTTTTAAAATGTTTTATTTTTTTGGAAAATTATAGGGAACGAAAAGTTGAAAAAATAAATGATTTCGTCGATGGGAAAGTTTTGTCTAATATAAAAGGGAAATACAGGGAAATAGAAAGGTGATCGTATCGAGTTTATTTTGTGAAATAGGATGTGGATTATATTTATATGCAAATATCCATATTTTCGTGAATATAATTACGTGAAATGAAATCCGAATGGATATTCGTTAAATTTTATAATGGATATTTTATACGTTTCTTATTTATTACCCGTACATTCTTTTCTATTTTTCTATATAAATGCGATATAGAAATACCCGCGATCTAATAATAACTATTATATCCGTGTATAGACAATAAATATAGGTAGATATAAATGCATATCACAGATCGATATCCTAGTTCTACTATTAAGATTAATGCTATAATGGACTGAATCGGACCAACTTAGCAGGATATTGATTTAATGCGGAAACGTCTTAAACACAATTGGGTTTGACCCGAAAAGAATGAAATTTTAATAATAAATTAAGATAAATTAAGATGATATAAATATCGGGATAAAATAAATTCGAAATAAGCGAGTGTGAATAAATTAATACTTGCTATCGTGTTGCGAAATTAAGATATTATAAATTTAAATTGTGTTTTAGAAAGCTTAGCAGTAGTACGACGCAATAATAGCCGAAACAATGGTCGCATAAATTTTATAATAATGCTCGATTTATAGGACTCGAAAGAAAACTTTTTGAAATTTTTCTATCCATCTCATTTATGATTTTCTTACATCAAAGATCTTTTTTTTTTCTTCGTTAATTTAAGAGAAACGAATTTTATCTGATAAATCAAACTGAAATCTTGGGATAACATGTTTCTCGAATGATATAATTTTTTCATTCGTTCATGAGAAAATTAGAATTTTTCCAGCAAGAGATAAAAAAAAAAGATTGTTATTGCAAGATGTAAAAATAAAGAGACGAAGAGACGGTATAATAGAATTTTATTTCTCTCTAAAAAAAAAATAATTCCCTTTTAATCCAGGTATACATAAACTCGAGTGTACCAAGTTAAACGTATTGCGTAAAGCTTATTTATAAAAGTCTGATGAATTTATACTGGGTGTTTTCTGAGCTCGTTGCGATACGAAGGTAAAATGATTATATCCGGGATCTTACGGATCTTTTTGAATTTCTCGTACTTCTCAAAGCAGTTGTACGCTTTGGTAAAATTATTTCGGTGAAAAAGCCCTTTCGCGATCACCTTATCGACTTCTCGTTGAACCAGCAGATTTTCTATGAAAATTTTGATAAACGCTTAGTCATGGCCGCTGATGCCGGCAATCTATCATCTTGTCTTTCATTTGATATCTTCTTCAATATTTGAATAATCACCCTGTTTATGAAATTGAATTTATTATTTCTCGCCACTTTTATATCCGAGCCAGATATAACCAAGGAAAATTCTTTTAAACGAACGTATCATAAGAGGAACAGATCGTAATATCGTAATATCAAGTTCTTTACAACAACTTTGTAAAATGTACAATAATAAAAGATAAAAATATTAAATAAATTTATTTTTCATTTATTAAATTTGTTAAGCACGAGATTATTGATTAATGAAATATAATAAATAAAATTTATTATACATCAAATTATTCGATTATCTCGTAAAATCTATAACAAATGTCAAATTTAGCTAATTGATAATTCACGAGACTAAGAATTTCATAATTTAATTTAATAACAATAAATTAATAAACTTTCTTCTAAAACTTTCGGAGAACGTGTTAATTAAAATATCTGTTGAACATTTATCCGAGACAATATTACTTAAACGATTATTCACCCCCTATTAGACACACGTCGACGTGTCTCGACTCAAATTCAATTCGTCCTCGCGATATCATTTAATTTCTCGAATGCTCGAATCTTGTATCGTGGCATTAGCTCGAGCTTCTGCCCATAGAATCCATTCATTTCGAGGGGACTATAACGAAATGGTGTTACGTTATCTTGAAACGTTCGTCTTGTCCCGTCGTAACGAGAAACACATTGCGTGACAACGGCAAACTCTATTTCTGCCCTCTGTTCTCATCCCATGATGGATCGCAAATCCATACCTTTATAATATGCATCGAAACAATTTATCTACCCTCTGCCCACAGATCTTTCGACAACTTAACTTTGTCAAACCATCGTATCATCGATGCCGTATATCGATCGTCCAATATTAATAATCAATTTCAATGTATATTTCTATTTTACAAATCTGAATTTCGTTCCACTGCTAATAAAATATACAAGAGAACATTCGTTATTCTGGCTCTCGAGGGACAAACATTGCAAGAAACATTACGTTACATTTCGAGAAAAGTGGTATTAATTCAGGGACGAATAAAATAAAGGATATCGATTAATCATTACTGCATCCAATCCAATTTTATTTCTGATCGTTCGAACAATAACAGTATTTCAATTACATCAAAAAACCATAAAATGCACGAGTGAAAAGAGAAGTTCTATTACGTATACCTATTCCCTTTTCGATTATCATAGCATTATCAAAACGACAAAATAATAATGATAATCGGTTCAAACCAATTTTAGGAAAATATTCTTGAAAAAAAAACAATCTTACCGTCGAGAATGCCTTATTTACGACATAAATTCCACCGGGGCCTCCAACTTTCCCGACAAGAATATAAAAAACAAACGTTTTTATGGCTCGTACATTATATATATATATATACATTCCGACTGGGATTAAGGAATGAGCGTTGCAAGAAGGGTGCGGATAGTGCAACGACGAAGTGAAGGACGAAGGAAGAGAGGAGGAGGAGGAGCGGCGACATTGAAATTTTACATATGCATGAGCCATAAACGTGCAAGAATATTTCCGTCGCGGTGTTATCAATCGGCGAGAGACGTCGTAGCAGCGGGAGCGGAAGAAATTCAGCGAGCGGTGGAGAAGGCAGGCGCGTGGAAACCCAGACATAAACTCTCTCTCCCTCTCTTTCTCTCTCTCCATATATATACATTTTCCTTTCTCTCTTTCCACACGCTTCGAGTAGTGCGCGATGAGAAAGAAGTCTGATGCAACCGCAACTGCGTGCGACGTTTATACTCGTATCCATTTTTCCGTCTTCCTCGCCCTTTCTTCGTCTCGCTCGCAAAAGTAGGGGTAGTTCTCCACCCGCGCCTCGAAAGAAACGATGCGTTACGAAGAGATGTATTCGCGAAAGTGGTGAAGTTTCGAAATAGCCGCTTTTATTATAATCGATCGTGTTTCCTTCCTCTCGCTCGCGAGAGAGAGAAAGAGAGAAAGGGATTAAAAAAAGAAACAACCGCGATTGAACGGTGTAACCGGCCGGATATTGGCCTCGATCCACACCGATCGGCTGGGGTTGGATGTTTCGAATTGAATGGCGCGCTCTCGGAAGCGTTGTCGACCGGATAGAATTTCAAGGTGGCTGTTTCGCGCCACCGGCAGAAAGCGGACAAAGTGGCAGAAATTTGTTTCACGGGCGCGGTCGGTGAAAGGAAAAAAACGCGGGAGAACATGTCACGCTGTGATCTTTCTTTTGATCCGCCACCGCTTTGTTTCTACTTTGAAGGTCTACCGAATCTGTTTCCCTGTCTCCGCCGTTTTCCATTCTCTTTTTTGTTTCCTTGTTTCGTTTCTTTTCTTCTTTTTTTTTTTTTTGTTTTTCGTTTAACAGAGAGAGAAAAGCAAAGGTAAGCGAGGCAAAGTTTCGCGTTTGTTGCGTAGACCGGCGATAAATCTCAAGGGACAAGCGCAACAAACCGCGAGTTCGTTAGTTCGGTTTCACCCTGTTATATCGTGTTTCACGGAACACTTATTATAATCCGTGAGAATCGGGTTGATATATCGTTTGGAAATTTCTGTAAGCAGGTTTGGTTTCTCCCTTTTTAATTTTCGATTGTAATTGGTGGATACGTTTGCGATTTATCAAAATGGCGTCCGTTTGAAATTTCCCTTTCTATCATTAACCATTCGTAGATTGTATTCGTATTGTGTAATCAAGCTTAAAAGCGAAAAAAGTAGCAAATTTGTCCTAATAAAATTACAAATCTCATCCAAATTTCAACGTGTTGTTTCCACGTGTGTGACATTTTCATTGTGATCACCGATGAATTTGAAATATATATATGTATGTATTGATAGTATAGCAGAAATTAACAATTAATACGGACAATGACGGAACTTGGCGAGCTCCATTTACCCAATATAACTCGATAATTTCATTCCACGTGTCCATTTATGCATTCAATCTCACGTATCCATTATGCTAAATTTTTTCCAATTATCTATTTATCCAAAGTGTTCTAAATTGATAACAACTGAGATATATTATATTTACCAAAACATTTTTTTCATACACATACATCGGAATACAATGATTTACGTTACTTATTTTTACATCGAATTTCTTTATCTTCTACTTGGCATCTTAAATTGATAATTGATTTTTTCAATCACGTCACATAATTGAAGTATCCTCAAAATTCTATAAACCATCAATGTCACGATCGAGAATAATTTCCAATACACAACCCTTTCCATTCATATTTAATCAATCAACAAAAAAAAACCGTTTTCAACTTACTTTTACACTTGCTCCACTTCATTAATTAAATCTTTCATACAACAACTCATCCCTTCGAGTACCATTTCTCGTCTACCGATCCGATCACCATCCAACAATCCCTTTCCTCGTTGAAACAGATACAGAGAATGAGTGAGAATCAACGCTCGCTTAATCTTTTCAAGGAAATAATTACGCAAAAAACCTCCCTCCCTTATTCTAATTCAAACTTATTCTTCAGCATACTTATATACTCGGAAACTTACTGTTTCCATGAATCATGCCTCTCGCACACCGACACTCCACTAATTTCCGACGACGAGGCGACCCTCCTCCTCCTCTTCCCCTTCTTTCCCTGCCATTGAAACGAGGCGAGAACAAGAAGAAGCGGAACCGCGTCGATAACCCTCTCCACCCTCCCTCTCCTCGTGTATTCCACGTCTCGGAGTGCGACGATATTAATATTTTCAACGGCGTACCGAGGGAGGGGAAGGTGGCGCAACCCCACCGCATTAAAAAGCGCGCGCGGCAACCCTCTCGAGGAAAATGAATAGCCTCTCTCGAAGAAGGGAGGAGAATCGGGTTTCTTGCTACCGCGACCGAACTTTATCGTCTGGCAAACTTTATCCTCATCGATGAATCTCGTGAAGTCTAGCCGAATATCGTCCTTGTTGCGTCGGCCTGCGTCGTTGGTGACAGATTTTCCAGGGGTGTGTTCGTTGACTCATTCGTCTGAGAAGAAGCGACGTTGGATTTTTTTTTACACGTCTCGCGATTTGCATAATCGTTATTGATAATGTTTAATACCAGGATGGAGGAAGTTTTCCAAAAATACGATTGGAGCAGGGGATTCGATGCTATTCGCTTTTTCAACCGATTTATATTCCATTTGTTATTTAATATTGGATCGTATGGAGAAAGGAAGAAGATTTTGGATCGAAAATTGTTTGCAAAAATACGAGTGAAATTAGTGAATAACGGGGGTGAATTTTTAAGCGATTTCTTATTAGTGCTTAACTATTAGTTCGTTACATGCAGGGTGGTACAAATAACGTGAGAAAGAGAAGAACTGGTTAAAGAGGCTTCGTTACAAAAATACAGATGAAATTAGCTAATTCTCGATAAATATGTATTTTTACACGCGTATATATCTTTCACTTCCGAAAAACTGATTTAAAAATAGCTTTTCCAAAATATCCACATCCTCTTATCTGATAGAAATTTCCGCTTATTAAGAAATATCCGATTTAACGATGATCCAACTTGGACGAATCGGAAAACGCGGAATGGTTCCAGGGTGCTCGACCTTTCCTTTCGATAAATCCTGCAGTAAAAGCTGTTCCAAGCTCGAGGAAAGCGGTTGCGTAAGGGAAAGCGTGCACCAAGAAGGCGCGTGGAATAAAAAATGAGAGATGGATGAGGCAGGTTTGACGTGGAGAGATGGAGAGACTTAGAGAGGGAGAAAAAAGGAATATGGGAGAAGGAAGACGCTGGAAAAGGGACTCTCTATCGAGGGAATCCCAATTTAGAAGGAAGATATTTTGGATTTTCAAAAATTGGATCGAAATCCTTTTTTTCGCGCGAAATGTTGTATCTCAGTTTTATCGGAGTATTGGAATATCCCTTGAATACGCGGTAGAACGCGGGACACGAATGAATTTATATAAAAGCTCGGTGAATAGCTTTGACTAGAATCGACGAACAAAAAGTTGTATAACTCTGTGGAAAAATATCCAGCGAGTTTCTTGCGCGGTACAACGGTGTATAAATATATGTATATTTACTGGTGCGACGTTCGAGATACCAGAAATGGGAGAAAAACGGCTTACATTACGTAGAGGGGGGTGGAAGAAAAATCTTCGAAACGCACGTTGATCAAACAACGTTTTTTTCTCTCTCTCTCTCTCCTCCCTGTCAACGGGTATTACTGTCTGCTTTCTTATTGTCTCCGCGTTTTCTTTTTTTTTTTTTAACACAATACGTGGAAAAGAATGGAACGAAAGAGCACAAAAGAAATGGATCGAAAAAAAAGAAAAAGAGAAAGAAAGTAAGAGAGAGAGAGAGAGAGAAAAGGGAACGAAGTGGAAGAAAGTGAAAGAAACGGGTGGAAAATTAAAAGAACGACGAGTCGGATAAGTCTCCTCGGCGCGGAGAGGTGAGGTTTGGAGGGGAGAGGTGTAAGAAAAGACAGAAAGGGAAAAGATCGATAAGGAAGGAGGGAACAAGGGGTTCCCTGCTGCCAGACGAAGATAACGGTAGATCGTCGTCCAACGAGAGAAAAGTTCCGTAATTTACCAAATGCCAGTCTACCGCACCATGCAAATTCCTCGACGTCGGAAACTTAACCGAGATTCGAAAACTTACTTCCGACGATGAAGGTTAATCTCGACGTTGGGTCTTGCATCGATGGAAACGGGGCGGGAGACAGAGAGAGAGAGATAGAGAGAGTGAGAGTGAGAGTGAGAGGGTTTACATATTCGGGACACCAGTTCTAAATTTCCAGGCGAACGGAATATCGCTCCACTCCGTCCCCCTCCCCTCCACGCTCCTTCTGCCGTCGATCATTCGAAATTACGAATTCTGATCGAATGGTCAACGGTGTATCTGGAAAGTTAATGCATTGCGGGGACTATAATTTTGCAATACGTCGTGGCATCTGGAGAAGGTCGAAGATGGCGAGTTTGATCTTACATCACGAAGTATATATATATAAAAAGAACGAGTCGAGGTCGATTTTTGAGGGATATTTCGTTGTCCGATTTCGAAGCACCAATTTCGATTTGATCGTTTATAATTCTCGCGTGACTCGCTGTGATCCAAGAATCCGTGTATTATCGTAATCATCGACGGGGTGAAAAATTACGTGGAGGAGGACGTGCGGTTTCTCTAATAACCGATAATTTAAAGCAAACGAGCTCTCATCGCGTTGTTCGCGCGTAATTTTATTTTTTTTTTTTTTTCTTTTTCCTTTTCTTTTTTTTTTTTTTTTTTCTAGGTTAGTCAACAAGGCTTCCCTTTTCGAAGTGGAAATAACGATTGCAACGGCAAACGATTATCGTTTCGTCGAATAATTAAAAAGTCGAATTTAAATGGATTGATATCGACCGCAACAATTCGCGTTATCTTATTTTTGGATAGATAATTTTAATTCGTTTCCAGTGTACTCTATCATATCTCTATCATATATATGATAATTAAATTAATTACCATTAAATAGTTTCCACTGTTCGAGATCAATCGCGGATATATTCACAATTTAAATACATTAGAATGTTGAAACTGTCAATTTGAAATAATATATCCAATTACGTTAATATCTATCGCTAATAAATATCGTTTAAAGCGCAATTAAATTATCAAAACTATATATATAAATCAATCTTAAAATATCTGACAGAAATCTGTATCTATATATATATATATATATATGTATATTAACATAGAGTTAATCAACTATGCGAACTATAAGAATGAACCTCGGTGAAGGCCGAGTGTCTTTTCTCGCGAATAATTATGACACACAGCCGAGATAGATGAAAGAAGTGTAAAAATTTCAACGGGGATACAAAAGATTGTGGATTGCTCGAAAGGGCAAGACGAGAGAGAAAAAAGAAGGGAAGAGGAGAAGATAAAAGAGACGAAGGGGGTGTCCAGTGGGCGGCGACAATGAAAGTGTGAGAGAAGAAAGTTTAAAGGAACGGGGTTGGCCGCCACTCTTTCTTTCTTTTTTTCTTTTTTTTTTTTTCAGCGGCAGGCCCTAATGGGACCCAGGTTCTTGTCAGCCGGATTAACATCAACCTCGTCACCTGTAACGGCTTTCACGGCAGCCCCGTTGGAAAGATGTTTATCTGCCTGCAAACGAGATTTTTTTTTCCTTCTTCTCCGAAGGGTGGACGGAGATTCGGATGAGTTAAACAAGCCGGTGTATATAGACTTAACTCGACGAGCGAGGATAACTCCTTGGAGAGAGGAGTGAGGGAGAGAATTTCAGGAAGTGACGAAGCGAAGGGGAAGAGGAGGCACGCGTATAAAAAGTTGCGCGATTAAATTTTCATTGTATTCGTTTAAACGGGGATGAAGACGTTTAAAATGAAGTTGATGACGAACAATTAAACCGCCTCACCGTTTCGCTAATGTAACTCGGTGGAATGTAATACGCCGTTACATATTTCATTCCCGTGGGAATACGAGGCGGCGGCGACGTTACCGGAAGACATTTTAAAATATGTTTCGTCGAGCAAAGGGCTCGAGGAGAGAAGAGGCGAAGGTGATGTACAAACGAAAAGACAGAGAGAGAGAGAGAGAGCGGGGGAGGGAGAAGGAAAATGAAGAAGAAACGAAAGTACTTCTTTTACGAGGAAATATGTACCGTTTCGGTCTCGGGAGAATAAGGTTAACGTCGTAAAGGACACACAATTTGTCCGCGACAAAAAGAAGAAGAAGAAGAAGAAGAAGAAGAAGAAGAAAGTCGAGGCGGCTTAAGAAGGGAGGGGAGCATAAAACTCGAGGCAACGTTTGTCATAATTAAACCTGGGACTAAAATGAACGGATCAGTAACCGACGAATTTGTTTTTCGCCTTGCCTCCAACGGATAATGTACAATGAGGAAGAAGAGAGAGAGAAAATGAGGAAAAAATGAGAGACTGGGCGTAATTGAAAGTAAAAAAAGGGGAGAAAGAGGAACGGAGTCACGGCTTTTATTACAACGAAATTAATCCGAGATCCTTTGGCCGGATTGAAAAAACTGTTGCCATTAATCACGATCGACTTAAACGTATGTAACCTCGAGTTCTGTAACCGATGAAAATCGATTAATTTGGTCGGCGAGCTAACTAATACCCGATCGAATCCATCCGATTGAATAAGATTAACACGGAACAGGGGGAGCAGGGAAGGGGAGGACGAGGGAGAAGCTCGAACAAGCGTGAACGGGGGTGAGAACGAGCGGACTGGCCACGGACCAGGGAAAAATGCAATAATCGTAAGCGACCCGAAAACGGGCGAGAAAGGAAGACGGTGGCGAAACCGTCTGGTAATCACGGGAGACGAGGAGAAGGAGGAGGAGGAGGAGGAGGAGAAGCAGAAGGAAGCGAGAGCGCGCGGCTGCGGGCGAGAAATAGGTCGAAAGAATCCTAAGGAGGATTCATTACAATCTCCATGAAGGCTGTCTGCCGCGTAATCTTCAGTGGATCACGGGAAAAAACACGAAACGAAAACGCGGGATACATATTTTTCGAAGAAATAAAATAATCGAATCAAATAATAAGCAATAAATAGATAAAAACTATGTAAATTTCCTTGAAATCGTGATTCCTTGGAGGAAAAGGAGAGAGAGAAAATGGTGAAAGCCGACCGGGAACAAGTAATCAGCCGGTTGTATTAAGAATCGTAAACACGGGGGCGGAGGAGGAAGACCGAGGCAAAGCGAAAGCTGATTAAAAAGACACCGAAAGAGGATAAAGACGGAAGTCCCATCCTCCAATCGGGCAGGATTCGTTCAAACCTTTTGACGAGCAACGAAACCGTGCCGGTCAATCGACAGGGAGCCGCAAATTTACGAATCCTTTACCGAGAAAAAATCCGACAAAAAGTGCGGAAAGTTTTAACGTCGCGTGAGAAGCGAAATTCGTTCAGGAAAAGAAGGAACGTCGTCGCGAAATAAAAGGAAGCTGTAGCAGCGGGAACCACGTCGGTGGTGGTAAGCAGCAGCAGCAGTAGCAGTGTCGGTGGCAGCGGTGACGACGAGGACGACGACGACACAACGAGAACGACGAGGAGTCGACTACGACGACGACGTAGTGGTGGCGGCGGTGTGATAGTGGTGGTGATCAGGGAAGAAGATGGAGAAGGAGGAAGGAGCAAGTAAGGGAGGAGGATGGAGGGAGAGTAGGAGGTCTGGAGGAAGGAGGAGGCTGACTGATCGGCAGAGTAGAGGAGAAAGAGCACGCCTGCGCGGAATCCCCGGGCGGGCGCGGGCAGTGCCACTGGAGGCCCGGCGGTTTCAGAGCTTCGCCCGGGACGACGAACCGCAGACGACCCGTACGCAAAACTCGGTCGTAGTTAGCCGTGTTCGAAGGATCGGTCGGCGAAAGGGGGCCGTAATCGCGCGAGGACGTAAGCGACCCCCTTGGTGACCACGGGCCCGCGTCGTAATCGTGATAAGTTTCGATCGTGGAAACCTCTCTCTCTCTTTCTCTCTCTCTGTCTCTCTGGGGGGAGACGTGACGGATCGGAGAGTAGAGACACGTTGGTAAAACCACACCAACGTGTGCGGTGGACCGCACGACGACGACGATATATATATATTATATATACACATAGAGGATAACATGTAGAGAGGATCGACGGTGCGACGATTAATTTTGGAGATAATTATGTGATCAGTGAGCGACGTCATCTCGAGAGGAGAGGAGAACGATCGGTGGTGTAAATCCGTAAAAAGGGTAAATTGTGCGCGAGAAAGAAGGGGGGAAAGGGGCGCCGACGAAGGGTGACGAAGTATATATATATATATATATATGATACTATGCACGAGGTGGTCTGGTAGCAGCGTCGAGCAGCGAGGAGGATGAACAGAGTGACGACGGAGGGTTAGGAGTGTGAGAGAGGGTGGACCGGCGGGGGCTTGGTTGGTGTGCTGGTTGTTTTGAGATGTCAGTGGACCCGTCGAAGGCAACTGCGTCGTCGTTCTCGTCGCCGTCGCCGTTACTGCGCTCGTCGTCATCATGAGGAGATCCTCTTACGTGAATTACTACGTCCTGTGCCTCGTGTGCTGGATTCTCCTAGGCATCACCGGTAAGATCTCAATCTCAACGCCGCCCGTCACATATGTTTCCGGAGTGCGATCCCTCGATCAATCGATCTTTCGAGATTCCCGCGGGAAAGTGTGTCCGAGCACGCTGTGTCCGTTAACGCGGCTCGTGGACGATGAAGTCGGCGGCCGATCGTCGCGAATCTCGCCGTGTGTCGCCCTTACGTCCTCGCATCCTCGGATCCTCGCTGTGTGGTGCCTGAACCCTTCCCCCCTCCCTCTCCCCTTTGTTGTCCGCTTGTTTTTCCAGGTTTTCGCGAGAGGTAAAAGAGGAAAAAAAGAAGGAAAAAGGGGGGAAGGAAGGGGAGGGATAAGGAGCGAGGTGAAAACGGGAGAGGGGCGAGGAAAGGGGGCAGGCGGGGCGGCTTTGCTACCCGAAGACTTGTACCGCGGATGGATCGATCAGATTTTGGGGTGTAACTGTGCGTATACGTGTAAATTAGCACGCGTGCATAATATGCGGGTTTGTGACGTGCGTCTCCTGGCGTTTTTCCACGTCACGAGTATTCGGCAGCTGATCGTGTGTATCGGACGATCGATCGACGGGAGCGCCGAGGATCGAGATACGCGAGTGGAGGGAAAAAGGAGGACTCGCGGAAAGAGAGGAGGGGGAGAGGGAAGAGGGAAGAGGAAGGGGTGGTGGAGGGAGGGGGCTGGTTTCGGACCCGGTCCAGGGCTGTATCCAGCGCCACCCTTGTTTGTCGCGGCGACGGTATTGTATTTTTCCCCATTCTTCTTCTTCTTCTTCTTCTTTCTCCTCCTCCTTCTCCTTCTCTTTCTCCTACTCTTTCTCTTTGTCCCTTCGAATCGTTGCAGATTTTTTTCTTTTTTTTTTTTCTTTTATTCCTCGCCATCCTCGTCGTCGGGTCACCGTGTCGACGACGCGATGATACCGTCATCGGGGAATAAGGGGGAGGAGGGGAGGCGAGGTGAAGGCAAAAGGGTAGAGAGTGTTCCCTCATCTTCGCTCTGACGTCGTTCAGGGACGTGTCTATATCGATTTCATCTCTCGCGCGGCTGCATCGCGATGATACGGTTAGCCTCTCCTCTCACTCTCTCCCTCTCTTTTTTTACACCCTTTTCAACGAAGATTCTTCTCGTTGTGGCTTCGTGACAACACACCAACCTAGTCTATCGGAGAGGAACGTGAAGATAGCGATCGATCGTGAGATCCCCGGCTCGGCTCTTATCGGCTTCCCAGTTTTGATAATCTCCATTGACGACGAATAATGAATTTAAATTTAATTGTATTTAAAACGTCCAGCTGTTCACGCTTTATCGCTTCCTCCTTACCTATATATACCACGATATTAAAAAAAAAGAATATAGTTGATGATGTAGCTTAAAACGGGTCACGATATCTTCGTTACAGCAGAGCATCAATCTCGAGGCTTATGTAACTCCTTATGGAAATCCCTGTTAGCTGCGCCATAAACGCGTTAATTACACCCTCTCGCGTCAACGTGAAATTTTTTGCTGATTCAACTTGCTGGGAGACGCTCCATCAATTCTCCACCCCTTCTAGACATGTTTTATCTTAATGATCTTCCAGGATATCGTTCCCCCCTTTCATACTCGCGACACCCTCTGTCTGTCTGTCTGTCCGTCTGCCTGTGTATCCGCCGATAATATTTCCTTCATGCTGGAGGACGCTCTTCTCAGGACGCTCTTGTCTAGAGAGGGAGGGTTGAAAAAAAAAGGAAAGGAGTGGGGCCGGTAAAAAGGATCGTTATCGAATATCTTCGTTCGTAATCCCCTTTTCTTCGATCGATCTCATTTTCGTGCAAAGTTGTGGACAATATCGAGCCGCTGTTGTCGTTCGTTATCCGTGTCGCGACTCGTTTTATATAATAATATAATAACGTTTCCATTCCCTGCCCTCGATCGTTATCGAGCGAACCGCATTAAGGTGGAAATACACGGGAAAGGCTGCCAAACCGCGAGCTAAACGACACTCGTAGAACTTGGCCGAACGTAGCGAGGCGAATCGACGCCATTAACGCAGCTAACAACGTGCACTCGGTTAATTTTGTTAAACAATTTATCGTATTCCGACATGCAGCCCCCACCTTTTCTCCCGTGCATCCTCGCGCTCTTAATTGATTTCAACTATTCGTACCCTTCCGAAATCCGCAACGGGAAAACAATTTCTATCGTCGGCGGTGCAAATGCGTTGTGTGCACTTTCCAACCGTGACGTATTCGATTATACACCTGCACGATGATTAACCGACGTAGCTTAGCCGAGTGTTGTTTCGAACAAACGACGTGTTTCCGGGGAAATCTTACGGATGGATCTTACACTAAGTTTTCGTTACTCGTGAACCTATGCGTGGGTTGATCGGTTACATTTGATCGATCTGTTCAAATGGATCTTTGATAAAAGAAAAGTTTTCTGTCGTATGGTGATCGATATCGATGGAATTTGTGGAATTTATCTAAGGATCTTTAATAAGCAAGTTTTTCTCTTGTACGTATCTTGCGGAAAGTTTAACTGTGCGTTTCGAACTATTTTATTGTACGCATAATCTTAATACGCCGGTGGGTCGATGCGACGTTCCAATCGAACGACAACCATTAATTCGAGGCGCATCGTGGAAAGTGCTGCACGATCGAAGCAGTTCGAACGTAAATGTTTGATGAACTGGTAAGACAGAAAATCGAATTAGCTCCGCCGAAGGGGAGGTACGATCTTCGGGGGAGCGAGAATCCAGATTTATACACGAGTTTAGTGTCCGATGACGTCGTAAAATTACACCAAACTCGTGGCTGCGTGTCTCTCTAACGAAGGGAGTGAAAAAAGAAAAAAAAAAAAACACCCATTTCGATTTTCCAGCGCATTTTCCGTCGAACGTGCGCATCCTCCCCTTCTCCTCCTCCTTCTCCTCCTTCTCCAGGGAAATATCTATCAGGGATTCTGTTTCCAAGAAATTTATTTCCACTCACGCATCCGCTATCGAGGTAAAATCTCGATACTCTCTTTCTCTTTCTTCTTTTCTCCCTTTATGTCTTCATCGTTCTCAGAAACAGAAACAGATCTCGTCAATAGGTCGGACGATCATCCCATCGAGACCCATCTGGGAATATTTAACGCGTAAATTGCTCGAAACGAATAATAATCTATCATCGTGCCGTTTCCTTTCCGCTCGAGCGTGTAACGCGATAAGCGCATTAACGCGATAATCGGTGGAGGAGGAGGAGGAGGATTGACAAGCGAGGAGAAACGAGGGAAACACGTTTTAATTACGTATCGGTTGAATCGTAATTCCATCGAATCGCAATTACGGGACGGGACAAGATACAAGGCACTGCTACAATTTCCGTCCTGGCCGCCTTCTCGTTTTAACGGCCGATTACATTTTCGGCCGTGTGTGCATGTAACGTTTCTTGTCAAATCAACAATCTAGATTTTCGGAGATGAATTATTTATTGGTTGGACAACGTAAAACAAACTCGTCGAAGTCCACGAATTCTCGAGATCTGTTGTTCGAAACTCGGCAACTCTATCGAGAGCATTTATTTCCTGAAATAATATAATTTACGAGGATCTAAAACGCTTTACGGCGATCGATATCCTTCGAGAACAATCCTTCTACGCAAGTATCTCTCTCGATTTTTTTCCTAAGTTGAACGAACGACACAAATTCCAAATTTCCAATTAACCCAGTTTCCATCCAGTCTGCTGTAACGAAGATAGGAATATAATTACACAGGCCGATGTACAACTCGCGTTACGATTCAAACCCCTCTCTGCATAGCTCTATCGCTAACAACTTCAACCCCCTTCTGTTTGCCTCCGTGAATGATTCATTCCCTCTGAAATTTACGAACGGTCATAAGCGATGCGTTACACAGGCCGGCACACAATCGTGCCGCTTTGTTCCTCTTTTCCCTCTCCCCTCCGTGCTCCACCTTTGTTCTTTACGCCGTAATCTCGGCGTGAAACGTGATTTCGAGGAATGTCGGCGGCGATAATCGCGGAGTAACGGAATAACTCGAGCAAGCGTTTCAGAAAATGAGAAAGAGGGGAGTGAGAAAGAAAGAAAGAAGAAGAAAAAATATATCTGTGTTCAACTTTTCATTTCTCGACGGTTAGGGTGTTACTTCTTTGATCGTGATCTCGGTGTAATTTTCTGGAGGAGGAGGAGGGACATCAGGATGACAATTTATTCACCGTCTGTCGATGATGGATCCACGATTCTGAAGGGTGGCGCATTTTTGATTGTGATCTCGACGTGAAACGTAATTTTCTGGGGAACACTGTAGTACGTGCAACGTCACGATCCAACGTCTATTTACATCCATTTCTTGATGGTGGAAACTAGGAATTCGAAGGGTGGCTTCTTTCTTGATCGCAATCTCGACGTGAAACATAATTTCCAGGAATAAATTGGCGGCAATAAATCGCTTCCGTAACTCGAAACAATTCTAACGAAGTTTGAGATGATATTTATTTACTTCCCCTGGATTCGTTTCTTTCTAATCTGAAATGTGAAATATCATTTTTGTGGTAAGCGCGAAACATGAACGTTTTCAAAGACGCGTCCGATATTTTACTTTCCTCCGAGAATTCTTTCGTCTTTGAAGGATCGAGCGTTCTGGGGGGATGAACTTCCTGGTGGTTTGTCCTTGGTGTGCACGCGATATACCGATTGGGTGCGCACTGATTGCCAATCCAATTCGCGTCGTCTGAACGGAAACGCGTTGGCAAATCGATTCATCGAGCGTGGAACGATTGGCCGAGATGCAGTTAAAAGGATATCGGCTATCTCGGAATAAGCGGGATACAAATCGGATAGAAGCGGTCATTGATCGATCATCGAATTCACACGATTTCGAGACGCGTCGTTCAAAGTGGAATTCTTTCATGAAACACATATTTTTGGGGAGAGGGGAAAAAATGTGTAGATCAATGCTCGTCGATTCTCTCGAATAGCGAAGAATCATAGATCAAAAATAAATCGATTAGAATAATCCTAATAATTTCATCATCTCACGAATTCTTGTGTTTTCCAAACTTGGAAAGGATCGAACGAGGAATCCCACTTATATTCGCGTATCTCTTTCCCTCCACTCGAGCAGACAATATACGCAGTCGACAACCACGATATTTTCGTTCTCAAGGTCCCCTTGCGATCCTCCTTCAAGCGTCTTTTCGTTCCTCCTCTCGAGCGTTTCGATGAAACTTTATCCCCTCTTCCCTTGAGCAACTCGCTCGCTTCACTCGATTTCGTGCGAATACATTGTGATTTCGAGATGTAACAACGAGCAAGAGAGACGTTTAATCGGTTGCATCCTCCTGCGTATGTTTGCGTATCATTGTGGAGGAAACGTTAAACTTCCGCGCGTTTAGAATCGTGTTCGAAAAATAGGGGCTATTTCGTGGACGACAACGAGCCTAATGCGAGTCTCGTCGTAGTCGTCGTCGTTGTCTCATCCGTTGCATTTCGCTGTTAAAAACCGGATGCGCCTGTGGAACGTTTCCGTGACGAGGCACGGGTGACTAAGTATTCGTGACGTTGAAACCTCGACGACAATGGGACGAGGGAAAATTGCGCACGCCGGACAATTGCGGATATCGTGCGACTTTCGATATAAATGGCGAGAGCTCGCGTGTGTGTGTATATATATATATATATGTATATATATATTTGTATATATATATATATATATACGTGGAATCTCTTTGACACACTCGAGCGGCTCTCTCGAACGTTTATCCCGATCGAGCGATGCCAATAATGCAATAATCCGTGCACTCTAAATGTTATGAATACCGGCATTATTGAAAGGGTGTGGATTTATCTGGCCGGATGTTATTTGCCAATGCGGACGTTCGATTTTTGCCCACGCGGCTCCTACCCATCCGATCGATCGAGTGTCGCAGAAAGCGATTTCCTTATGTTTTCGACTATTGAAATCTCGTTTCGTTTCCGAATTGTACATTTGTTCCATGTGTATATTATAGTGAACGTGTATCGCTTTATAGTTATTATCTCAAATGATTGAAATCTTAATGATGCGTTTAGTATATTCGTAGATTTTATTATCAATGTTCAAGACAAGGTAATTTTGTGAAAGATTAAGCTGAAATAGAAATTTGATATAACGAAGTTTCAGAAAATTTTTCAGAAATAATTTATAATTTATCGTGAATAAAATAATTCATATCCCTAATTATGAGTATCCATTGCAATATATCAATATATAGAGATAAATAGATGTTCTTATCGTTGATAAAGATTATTATTACATTATAACTATTCTCGAATAAAGGAGGAAATGTTATTCATATACGGTAGAAGGTATAATTTGTAAAAATTAGATTGCAAGATAAGGAGATATCGCGAGCTTCTCTACTTCGGCGGCTGTCATAATACATTTTCATTCTACTTAATTTGCTGCGCCCACGTAAAAGGGAAGTACGAGCACGATATAGATTTTTTTTTTCTTTACCATTCTTTCATTCGACCGGTTAAAGTGTGTTGAATAATACAGCAATAATCGTTAATACTGCTCTCCTTATATTCCCTTAACACGTTTCCCTGCAGTGACGTCATCCGCGATCAACACGGAACTTTTTCTTTTTCTTTTCTTTTTTTATTTATACTGCGGTAATGACTGGCGTTATTGCTTGAACGCGAAACATGCGTCTCGAGGAATAGTCGTTACGCTACTCCGATCCGATCGTTGCATATTATCGAGTAATTGAATCGATAAACGTTCTTACATTACGTTTTAAATTATAAAAAAAGAATTATTATTACTTAGATCATCAAAATAATAATAATAATAATAATAATAATAATCCTTTTACATTTCAGAAAGCTAGAAATTGGAGAGAGAAATACTCGAGAATACAATTAAAGTAAAAATAGATTTCATTATTTGTCATCGAACCACGAAAAAAAAAAAACGAAAAACGAGACGAGAGAAACGTGAAAAGTAATACGTCGATGGCAGCTATTTTCGTGCAGCAGAACGAGAAGAAAAAGTTGTTGATGACCTGAATAACTCAATCAATAGAGCGGTCGTCCAATAAATGAAAGAACCGTATCCCGGAGTCCTCGATCCGGCCAATTGTTTTTCTCGTTACGGATGCCATATAAATAGCTATGAAACCGCCAGTTACAGCAAGGATGAATGCCTCTGGTTTCGCACAATTGACTGTTGCCATAACCCTTTACGTTCATATTCCCTTCGCGGTGGTTTCCTCCCACGTTCTATCCGCAACGTCGTAATATCGATGACTTTTCGTCGTTCGAGGGCCGAGGTGTGTAGAAATCGAGGAAAGAAACGCGTGCGACGAGTTGCCAACGATATCCACTAGATCAAGTACAAGAAACTTTCTTCGAGTATCTATTCCATCAACTTCTTCTTTTACTTCTTCTTCTTCTTCTTCTTCTTCTTCTTCTTCTTTCTAACACGTTGCCGTATAGACTTTTAGAGACTTTTCAGCCTCGAATCTTTCGACAATAAATCGAAAGATCCCTTTCCAATTTCCACAGTGATCGGATTTCTGCGCGCCGCCAGATATCGTTTTCCAAGCTTTTCGACGAACGCGGTTTCAAAGCGTTTCCCGTATCTCGAGCCTCTGGTAATTTCCGTCGATCTTCCGGGGATCATGTCCGGGCAGGGGATCATATCCATTCGAAAAAAATAAACGAAGGGGAGGGGAGAGATGGACTCGACGCATGAACGATCCGCTCTCCTTTTGTTCTAACGTCACGGTAACGGAAGTCGATCCTCAAGGTCGTTGGAACGAAGCCCGCGGAGTTGATCCGACTTTGGATACGTGGCAGGATCGAAATCCTTCGGATTAGTTTCCATTTCCTCGATGCTCTGGCAGAACTTCTCCGACAGGATTTATCAGAGAAAGATGTAAAAAAAAGAAGGGAGTGAAAAGAGATTCGAGCTTTGAAAAGAGAGAGAGAAGTGGAATGGAGGTACATATGGAGGTCACGAATCCGAGATATATCCTCGCGATCCTTTTTACCATTCCATCGTGGAAATATATTAGGGATGGTCGTGTAATGTAAATTCGTTCGGGATAACAAGCTCGCGTGATCGAAACATGTGATCGTGTTAATGTATTCTCTAATGTCAGACCAGGAGCTCGTGGCCAAAACTTGGAGATTCTAGTAAACGTTTTTTTCTGCAAGAAAGGGAAACGACGAGAGAATTTTTCAATTTTGCGAAGAGAGCGAAGTGTAAATGTACAAATTTAGAAATGGAAAATTCAGAAAAATGTAAGAATCAGAAAATATACGTGTGAACTTTCATATTGTTTTATAATCCATCTATTAGACGTTAATTGTATCATATTTTTCTAAAGGATTCTAAAGAGTCAGAGTTTGAAACGATTAGGAAGAGACATTTTTTAACATCGTGAACATTGAAAAGCATCGGGACAGATTTTGATATCGTCGAAATTTCTTGAAACGAGTGATACGGTGGGATAAGAACGGGTTTATTGAACCGAATTCCTTTTTTTACTTGCGTTATATTTAAATCTGTATACACGGAATGCGCGTCTAAATATCGATCGAACATTTTGCAGGGGTGAGCACAAGATCCCATTCGTTAGTGAAGAGGTTCGACGGGATTTACACGGGGCCGTACTTCGACTCAAACACCCCCACGAACATCACGGCTCAGCTGGGGAGCCATGCTTACCTTCCGTGCAAAGTGCGACAGCTCGGTAATAAATCGGTAAGTCTTTCACCTTAACTGTCTCACACACTGCAACACTACGAAACAACCTACCAATTAAAACTTGTCCAACTTCCATCTCGCTTCGGACACACAATTCGTCACGAAAGTTTCAAGACGAACGAACCATTCTCCCGAATCAAAGAGATCAAACAGCTACTTCGCTCCGAGTATTCCGTCAATTTTCCGCCATCAACATCGCGAGCGCAAAATTACGGATTCCTCTAATTCCAAACTTCGAAAATCCGTCTCACCCTCTTCCACCTTTCGCAATCCTTTTCCTTGCAAAAAGCAACGAGTTATGTAGCGGATAGAAAGGGTCAGATAAAGGGAATTTATTCGCACGCGAGTTTTCCGCCGTGAGTCGACGGTGACGATATCGGTGGTATTCCACGAAATCGTTGATCCGCCATCGAGGGGGAAAAAAAAAAAGCTATATAACCGGCCCACGTTTCCGCCGATATTTCGCGTGAGCGAAAATCCCCTCCCCTCTATTACAATAATCGAAACGGCGGCGATAAACCGATACATCAAACCCCTTCCTCCCCTCCCGATCTGCATGCAGGGGGATTTATAGCAACTATAAAAGTCTAATATGCCCGCGTTCTATGTGGTCGTTAGTGAGGATTATAGGGAGCTGCGTGAATTTCACGGTTTGGGTATTTGGGGAAATAGAGATGGGGAGATTGAAAGAGAGGAGGAGAGGAGAAGGAGGGAGAGATCGTCTTTGGGCGATATTAGTTGGATAATTGGGGACGATAATTTGGTTTTAATAAAATTTGCATCACGAAGGAGGAGATTTTTTTTTCAGATGTGGTTAACGATTATGATGTGCTTGTATACGCATACCGTTATTATGTTTGTTGGGATATTTAAATATTAATTAATGTCGCGTTGATTTAGATCTTTGCGTGCAACTATGCGATAATATTAAAATGCGGTAAAAATGTTTCGTTTGGAAATTAAAAATATTGTGCAAATACTTTTTCTAATCATATATTTATCGTACGATAACAATAAATGAATAATCGTTATATTCGTTTTACTGAAATGTAGATTTTCAAACTGTTCAAAGTGTTTATCTCGAGCCCGGATGCTTTGAAACCGTGAATTTTCACGAATATCGAGAATTTCCTTCCGTTTATAAAACCTGTACGTTCGCAACATTTTTTTCAATTTCAATCTCTAAAATTATACTTGGCATTGGTATATCCGTTTCGTTCGGATTGTAGCAAACATTTTTTTAACAAAAAATACGTGATGAAAGATCAGAGATCATCCTACCTTTTTGAGCATCGAGCGAACCGTAAAAATTAGCCGTATCGCTCGTTAACAAAATTCTTTTTTTTTGCCTTCCATTCGATGTGCGCAACAACGTTGAAAGAGGCAGGACTAAGTGTATGGTGACACGCGACCCTCGTGTATAATCGTCCGATTGCGTACTTAAGGGTCCGCGAACATAAGAGTCGCGACCCCTTTGCACCTCTCCCCCCATGCTTGTTCTTTCGATACTTATCACACGTGGAATTAAACGTGCCCTTAAAACTGCTGACTTTCAACGACCATTGCGCCTCGCCACGCCGGATACACGATTGGAAACGATTAGTCCTGGTGGACGGGGTTGCGGAACAACGATCGCGCGCCGGTGACTTCGCAATTTGTTTTCGTTCGTATTCCGTTCGATGGAACGCGGCCGGGATATTTGGGATATTTTTTGAAACTGTAACATCAATAGAGAGGTTTCGAGAGATTAATGGAAGGGATTCTTTTTTCTTTTTTTTTTTTCTCTCTTTCTCTCTCCGTAACTTCATTTTTGTTGGATCGCAATTTGTCCCTTTTTGAAAAATCGATGCGACGTTAAAAGTGATGACGTAATGTTACGATAAACTCTGATACGACGCGCTGTGAAAAATATTATTCGGGCGTATTTTACATTTTTTGTCAGACTCGATATTATACGAAAATTTCGTAGTCATATGAAAATAGAAACGATGCAAAATTTAATATTGACTTAATTCATGTGTTGTATTGTATATAATAGAATTTTCGTATATATATAATTGAATATAAACAATTTTCATAAAATCTTTATACTAAATAATATCTTTGCTATTAAAACGTAAAATAAAATCGATCATTTGTATATATATATATAATATATATATACAAAGTATCTTGAAAATTTATATATGCAAATCGGCATTAGGTAAAATTCAATCGTTCGTCGTTCGTGTAATCGAGTGCGAATCCCAGTTCAACGAACGGGGAAATTCACAGAGGGAAAGGATTTTTAAGGATCCGTGAGGTGGCGCAATTAAATCCTTTTCGTTTCTCGGGATCGGGCGAGTTAAAAGTCCCGTCGTGAAAGTTTCGAAAAAGGAATTGCAGAAAAGGCGGAAATCGATCGATGAAACGTAAGCCAACGCGAGAAACGGGGATTTACTAATTTATTGCCTTCCCCGTTGAAATTAATGGCACGACAATCGTAATTGAGCGAGAGTTGGAGAAAAAGGATAGAGGGAAGAAGGAAAGAGAGAAAGAGAGAGAGAGAAGGAAAAGCTCCTCAGTTTCAACGAACACTGTTCGCCGAGATAAACGAATTCCATCCGGTTTGGAATTTCCAAGATAACGATTCCACTTCGAGAATTAACCGAAGGATTACGGTTCTCCTTGTGCGGATCGCTATCGATATCGACCAGGGATCTAACCATTTGCAAATTTTTTTCCCCGCGAGTTGAATTATAACCGATCGTTGTATCACGGAACGAAGAGGCAATTACTCCACTTCGTTGATTGCAACGTTCCCTCGATTTCTACTCCGGCCACATCGTAGTTGAAAAACGGAGCCGTACAGCGACGTGCGCTTGCCGAGTCGAGCGTCAATAGAATCGTAATGCGGAAACGCCTCGTATGTTCCATTTTTATATCTAAGAAAGAATTTGAAATACGGAAAGAAAGTGATTCGTTCGGATAAAGAATTTTATTTTTCGAAAACGCTACTCTTCTATCTATCTTCGATACATCGAAAATATTTAATAGAATTAATATCAATATATACTTATAATTGTATTATTTACAGATACAATGATAAAATACTTATTATAACTGAGTATAAATTAGGAATCGATTATTTCTAGGGGGGAAAAATTCACATTGATAGTAAATTATTAAACCCGTCAAAATCATCATACGCGCTTGAAGGGAATAAAAGAAGTGACAAGGAATTAGCCGATAAAAGCTTCTCAATTTCATCAAAACTAACTCGAACGCTGTTATAAAGGATTAAATACGTTTGAAAATCCTTCCTCCTCCAATCTCATCCCATTTCTCTTCCTGCTACAAATATATTCCTCTGTAAAATCACAGATATATCACTCTCTAACATTGATTTAATTAAAGCATTCCAATTTACCACCTTCAGCAGGATTCCTCCGCATTACCACCTTTCCCTCCTTCGCTTATCACGAGAATAGATCGAATATATACTCCGTGATACAATTTCTTCTCAAGCGAGAGGATCCACGTGAAGGAAGGAGGCGGGTCGACCAAGTCGATCGCCCCACGATAAATTAACCGTAGACAAGGGAAAGAAGATTGATCGAGCAGGATCGAGAGAAGTCGAGTCAGGGTCTCTCTCTCTCTCTCTTTTTCCATCTCGTCGTGTATTTTCCAGAGCTTTTTCCACAGAGTTTCTCGATCCGTATTCAGGATCCGAGAGGAGCTCGCGAATTTCCAGCCAGACACGGTTGAATTTCACTTCGTCACTGGTTGTCTCCCTCTCTCCCTCTCTTTTTCTCTGTTGCTTTATTTCGCTTTTTGCACGACCTCCATCGACGACGCGGAAGAAACGGACCAAAAATCTAACAATGGGGCGCAGGAAGGGATTAATAATTCTCGCGATACGCCCGTCTGGCGGATAAAAAAGATCGGATTGGACCCGGTTTTCATCCATCCCTTCGCTCGAGCTTCGACGACGAGTATTCGGATACTGTTTTGCCAATTTCACTTTGATAAATAATTAATCGACTCAATGGAAAAAAAAAAGAAACTTTGATTTGGAAATCGAAGAAAATGTTTAAATTTGGAGATTTGTCGTTTTTAAGTTATACGTAGTGTTTTACCGATTTAATTTCAACGAAATTCAAGGAAATCATAAAAAGTGGTGGAAAGTTTTTGACTCTGCATAGGATAAAAGCTTGAATAATTTTCTTCTAATTAAATAATAGCGAGATAGATCGATCTGTAAAGATAAGTCGAACGTGTCAAACGTTATTTGTTAAGTCTCTTAAATATTTATGTATTAATTATACGATAATAAGTATTGTATAAAATTGTTGTATAAAAGTTCCTTGTTTATTCTTTTAACAATATTTGAACAAGACATAATTCATCTTCAAAGAGCAAATCCAATTTTGAATCTAAGAATATAAAAGGCGATTCTGAAGTAGGTGACCAAAACTTTCAAGCCGTGCTCTAGTCACTTTAACGAGGGAAAAGGGAGTATAGAGACACGATTCTGAAAACTCCTCCTGTTCGAGTTCTAAACAAGTTTTAAACACTCTTTGTCTGTGTCAAACTTTTCTAAGAAACGCCTCGCAAGTTTATAGCCACGTGTGTGTTGATACACGTTATAGCGTTGACACTAACGATCAAAGTGTTGGCAAGATAATTCAAATAATATTCTTTTCCCCTCCGGACTATGAACGTTCTCGAGTAAAAATTGATTTATTCCGAGATTTGTACTAGATTTATCCAATTCTATTGATCGCTTGTCCTCAAAATAAATAAATAGAACAAATATACTTTTATATTTCAACCACATATTTCAGATAAGAAATTAAAAATTTACAGCCAATAATTAAATTAAATTCCTATTCCATTATTTCAAAATCTATTATTCAAACGTTTTATCGTTCGAATTTTTCAATTATTCAAATATTCTAGTGCTAAAATATGAATGAAAAAGAAATGTATGATATTAATCTTTTATGTTATTATATGTTAAAAAAAAATGAGGAATACTTTAGACATTAAAAGAAGATAAAAATCAAAGGATGTACAATGTTAAAGATATCTTCGTTTCAAAGTACATCTTCATTTACAGTATTGGAAAAAGAATATTGTAATACTTTAGAGTACAAGTAGATAGATATTATCGTTTACTTAGTATTAAAATCAAAATTGTAAAAATTAAATAACTAGATGAAATAAGATTACTATTACAATAGAAATAAAATTTCTTATTCGAATCATATTGGAAATACTGAATAACAACACATACTGATCACGTACACGTAAAAGAGAAATCATTACTTAATAAAAATTTCCTTTTTATCTTCATCACACATTTCTTCCAAATTTTATTCTTACGATACGATATCGAATATAAAATTTCTTCCAAATCTTCTACTCGTCGACGATATTATTAAAATTAATCTATTGTTTCCTGTAACGCAAAAGGTGTCGTGGATCCGAAGAAGGGACTCGCATATCCTCTCAGTAGATAGAACCATGTTTATCCCGGACGAAAGGTTTCAAGCGCTTTTCGTAGATGCGTCGGACACTTGGACCCTGCAGGTTAAGTACGTGCAGGCACGCGACGAAGGCGAGTACGAGTGCCAAATCTCGACCGACCCGAAGAAGAGTCACATCATCAAGCTCAACATCGTCGGTGAGATCGCGAAAAAATATTTCTCGATGATGTGAGATTTCTGAACGACGAGGTCAAAAGTTTTCAGAGTGGATAATTTAATTTCCTTGGGCTCTGATATATTTATGTGATACGATTTATTAGAAATTAATCATTGACCATCCTCGTTCAATTCCATGCAAGTGTTATTTTTACGTCGGCCGAGAAGAGCTCTGTCATCGATCGTCGGAGCACTTCGTGAACCATGTTCCAACGACGTGATAAAAAATTATACGAGCGTAAAATACAGACATTTTCTCGTACGTGTGAGCGTTAAAGTGTCCGCTCGGATAATCGCTCCGTACATTTAATAATTAATTTTCTTTGTCGTTCGATCACCTTCTTGCGATACATTTAACATATCGAATGGGCCATGGATGACTCACGGCAGTCGGCATCGTTTCAATCTTCGTTGAACGCAAGAAATAATATATATTTTCAAATATATACACTGTTCGAGTGAAAAAGATGCGAAAAAAGATAATAGATTATTATAATTAACGTATTGTACGTGTCTCGCGATATATCTCGGCTATCGATAGATGATAATCAGTAGAAGCAAAGTTTTTTTTATCACGAACTATATTCTTTGTCATAGTATTTAAGTATTATTAACGAACAGATCAAAATATCAAGAATTCCGTACAATATTTACAGTATCTATTGTGTAATTAACTATTTCACCGTAAAATTTTATTTTTATTATTTTTTTTTCTAGTCACAGAACATAATTTATAAGATCACAATAGAAAAACTTGATATTTTTACGTAACGTGGATTAAAACGTTTTCCAAGAATATATTACACGCAACGCATTTCCTTTAAATTCATTGAATTATAAGAAAAAAAGTAGATACTAGCTGTGATTTTCCAGTGCCAAAGATCGAGATCATAGGCGACCGCGACATGTACGTGAAGACCGGAAGTACAGTTGCGATACGATGTGTGATCAAGCAGTCCCTCGAGGGCCCTTTCTACGTTTTCTGGTACCACGAGGGTGATCGCGTTCTGGACTACCAATTGAATAAGATCGACATCCAGACGAAGAGGATCGATCACGACACAGTCAGCAGTCTCCTGATCCACAAAGCGAGGCGGGAAGATTCGGGAAATTATACTTGCAGTCCGAGCAGTTTGGACAGCGCGAGCGTGCAACTTCACGTGTTAAATGGTGAGCCCTATTTTCGCATTCCTGGAAATTAAATAACTTTCGTGAGCTTCATATTGCGTGATGTGAAACGAAAAAAGAAAAATAAAAAACATTTCTATTGTTCATAAAAGTTTTGCAGATATTTCGAAAGAGCTTTTACAAATCTAATAAAGATTTACTTTGGATCAAGCCCCTCGATTCGGAAGAGTAATTAAACTTAATGTAATAGTAAATACGGGCACAGATTGTACCATAAAAAGATGGTAACTTTCTGAAATTAGTTTACCGATAATTCAATACAGTTTCGGGTCAATCCTTCGTCAACTTCTTGGTTCAAATCCAATTAGAAGTCTAAACGCAGCGAAAACGAATCTCTATAACAATATGAAATTTAAGTAAGGTTCGTTAATATTCATTCAATCTCAATCATGAATCTTCTATTAATATTTAAATTTTATAATAATAAGTAAGAAAGTATAAAATATCGAATATTTTACATTATCGCGAACTTCCAACTTCATTAAAAGTTTCGCACTTTTTAAATTAAAAAAAAAAAAAAAAAAAAAGAAAATATTGAGTTTCTTAACTTTTTTAAACATAATAAAGTTACCTTAAAACAGCCGTATCGACTTTGCTATCTGAAAAAAACTTCCACGGAGTTTTCATGATTAAGCACACAGATATGGGAAACGGTATCTAGAAGAGAAAAAAAAGAAATAATAAAATAAAATTTTAGAGAGAAGTATTAAATATTGCTGACGATGTAAAATCGCGATAAAAGTAGCAACGGTTGTAAAAATCAATTCTCTGATACAGGGGAGCATCCTGCGGCGATTCAAAGAGGGATCAGCTCGGCACCGGGTGGCTGTCCGACGTTATGGTGGCTGGCAGGCGTCGTGACGCTTTATTCGAGTCATGGTAGCCGCCTGTTCGTCCTCGCCCTTCTGATCCTCATGGTCCTCTATTCGAAGAATCCATCTTACTTCGCGCCGGAACGATAATCAGAAACGGGAGCTGGACTGTGTCGAAAGATGATCGATTATCTCCTGCTACGAGCCTCGAGGGAACGTTACATCAAGAGGAGGCGAGGGAAAGTGCACGCGGAGGGCTTCTTCGGAAAAAAAGACTTCGTGGCAAAGTGGACGATGAAGGGAGAGAGAAGTTGAACGATGGAAAACCGCGAGAGAACAGCGCGACGAGAAGCTGCGTGTTCACGTTCGAAGATAACCGAGAGAAATATCGAAATCCTTCATTCAACCGAATAAAATACAGCCGAATTTCATTATCGAGTTCGTTTGTCGCAAAAAAAAGAAAAGAAATGATTTCGAATAAGCGTTTATGCGACTCAGTGATTGAATTTCGTCGAGAAATTAAATGTATATCCAGAAAGGAGAAATCTTCACAACGAAGGATCGAAGCTCCTGCTTTTCGAACGACTCGATCCACTATCATTTATAGGGATCCGTGAACGACGTCGATCGCGGGCGTCTCAACGACGATTCTACTCTGTGAACGTGGTTATATATAACGTGGAGAAATTCAGGATAACGCACGTTTCGTGTGTCGAGATAGTATGATCCGGCCGTTAGCAATTAGGGGTTAATTAATCTCGGGGGGAGATTACCCGTGATATCGGCGCGAGTTCTTCACGCGGTCGAAAAGTGGTTACTACTATGATCGAGCGATGGACAAAACGAAACGACACGAAGTTTGCGAATACCCTCCCTCTAATCCTCACCTTCAAAAGCGGGACAACAAGACGAATTTTTTATAGGAATTATACATATAAAAATATACGATCTTCCAATGTGTATTTCAAACACGCGCGATATAGAACCTTTTATACCCTCGTTACGCATCCTCCATCGTTCTATAACGAATCATTCTAACTGATCGCTGAATCGTCATACGAAATCATTGTACATATTTGCCTATATAAAAAGTAACACCGTCGTGTTAAATGATCGTGTAAAAAAGTCTTCGGTAAATCCGAACGAAGGGGCGACTAATAAGACGCGAAGTTCGAGAGGCGAGTTCCTCCCCTCCTTGTTCATCATCCAAAGATCCGTTGTCAAAGGTGTTTCGCGATCTTCGTGTCTTTCTCGAGGGAAGCCAAACAGTAACGAAGTCTTCGATCGGTGAGATTCTGTCGGGGACATCGGGAGGGTTTCGTAGTTTATTTCGCATCGAGATTAAGTCGGTGACGAGCGCGTGTGACTCTGCCAGAAGAAAAATGGAAATGGGGTTGGGAGTAGGTCGAGGAGTGTCGAGGAGAAATGGAGAGGGGTCGAGAGAGCGGCTGAAAGAATATACAAGGTGTAAGATAATCGCGGGATGCCGACAGAACTTCGTCCGCGCCGTTTTCGATAGAATTGAAACTTGTTCGATGAAGTTTTGAAAGCGATGTGATTAATTATATTCGACTAGAGTGACGATTAGCGAAATGTGTCTATACTCGACCGTGTACCGTGTACATTCGAGGATTGTCTCGAGAAAGAGATGTATCTCGACGATCGTCTCTGATAGACGATACGTTGAAATCATCCAATGGCATAAAGTGCGTGTGAATGAATAATTTCCTTCGTTTTTCCGAATCTTTTCATCAAGTCACGAGAACAAATATCGAACAAATGCAATTACCATAAATGTATGAAGCTATATTGCATAATCTGATACAAGGCAATAAAACAAAATATCATAATTGTTGACTAACAATCGAGATTAAATGAGATTTATAGTCGTAAATGAAAAGGAATTAGAATATTAGAATTTCAAAGTATAATAATTAGATTACGAATTTTTATATAAATGAAATCATATTTTTTACAAGTGATGTAAAAATATTTGGCTAGAGTAAACGAACAATTGTTATGTAATTTATCTTAAAATCCGATTAAAAGCGTATTATAATTAAGAAAATTTTGAATTATTATAACTAAAAATATTAGTTAAGTATTTAAATACATTTTAGTATAAAAATCCGTAATATTGTTTTGTTTTTTAAGCCTACAAGTTAAGCTCAATGAAAATTTCTTCTTATAGTTATGTAAATAATCAATAAGAATTTAATTTTAAAAATTAATTATAATATTATCTATATCTTTACTATCTTATACTGTTATCTTGATTATAGAAAATATTAAGGTTAAGATCACTTTTATTAAAGAACCACTTATATAATAACAAGATTCATTCTTCTTCATATTATATTTTCTATATAGTTCCTGAATATTTTCAAATGAAAATTGAAAAATCTATAAGACGACTGAAATAAGTTTATCTTTTATGATATAAAATGTCACTGCCTATATAATTCAAAAGTATTCTATCTCGAAAATATGTTCGACGAGATTGGTTTTATTATTAATATTTCGATTATTTATAACAGAAAAAATCGAATAAAAAAGAGCATAAATGAAACGTACCGATTGCCTCGAGACGATTTACGATGATAAATTTTGGTACTTAAAGTGCATTGAGTATAGACACGAGCCAATAAAATGTTATATATCCGTGCATGCGTCAAGTTTCGTAACGGAATGGGTCATATATAAAAAAAGAAAAACAGAAAAAAATCACCAATTATTATCGAACGATGAAACGATGACATAAAAATTATTGACATGCGATATTCAAGAATATCTATATAGATATTTGTTTTATTTTATTGATTCATAAAATTTTCTATGAATATTAAACAATTTTCCATCAATTTTGATCGATAAAGTTATATATTATTATTATGAAAATATGCGAAAAATCATAATTTATAAATTTTCACTTACTTGTGTCATTTTTCATACTTCATCAGCAATCACACGATGATACGACGAAAGATAAAACGATAAATAGATAATAGAACAATAATTGATTGGAACAAGTTCAAAAAAAGATCATTATGATCAATTTTGAAAGACCCAGACTGTTTTCTCATTCTGCATGTTCGGCTGTATAGACATACGGACGAACAGCTTTTTGGATTGCCTAAGGCATCCTGTTTTGCTTTCTTCTCACAAGCGATAGAAGATACTGTTTTTTATATTATATATAAATATATATATAAATATATATATACAAACGAACAGATAAATATATATATGTATATGTGTGTACGCGCGCGAATACGTTGCACAATGGTGTTAAAATATTGAACAAGTTTCAGTTCGAATGAAAGAAAAAGCGGCGCAATAAATAACACGGTGAAAATAACGAGAAGATATAACACAAGGTTAAAAATTAAGAGAGAAAAGTATTTAATGAAATATAGACGTGAGAATATAATGGCAAATAATTGTGAATAACAACTATGAAAAAATTGGAAGAAAAATAGAGGTTAAGTGAAGAGATTGGGGAGGGGAAAATGGAACTGGGAAAGAAAATTAGTCGAACGAGGCGAACGATACATTAGAATATCTACGATTCATGTGATTGTAAATATATAGTATATAAATAACGTAACGTTAATTAACGATATGCCGTACGTGTTACACTAAAGAAACAAACAAGAAAAAAAATAAATAACGTTACTGTGTAATTTTTCGGATCGTAAACGCATTCGAATGGGTCTGGCCGCCCGTGCTAACCGGCTTGAAATTGTGTTCGAAACAACTGGTTTCGAGAATTCGAGATCGAGAATACTCGTATCATTTGATTCGTTCAAATCATTAGTCACTCTATCGCAAACTTCTGTACATTCCTTTGATCGATAAATAACGTACATATTTAACTACATTTTTCTTGAATTCAATCGAATCTATTATGAGAGATTCTCGATATGCGAAAACGTTTGCAAGGACAAACACGGCAAGAGAGAACGAAAATAAAGTGAAAAAAAATAAAAAAATTAAAAGTGCGAGAAAAAACAAAAAAGATTAGAAGAGAAATAAAAGGCAGCACTGTCGCGTATTTCTGGCACATCGATGCATCGAGCAACAAAAAGAAACGCAGCTATGTTCAGTGCGTTTCTGGATAGCACGGGCCGGCCACACGCGATTAGATGTAACACTAATTAACGCCTAGCGTAAGAACGGAATATAAATGAAGGATTATATTGTCTGATATAATGTAACCAGGTATGGACGTACACGCGTATACGTGAATTTTTCGCGGCAATCAGTGATTGTGTGTGCATGAAACTACACGCGTGTGAAACTCTATGTGTGCGAACAGACGAATGATATTGAAGAGAAGAGAGAAAAAAAGAATGTATGCTTGTATGCGACACTCGAAAAAAGAACGAAAGAAAATGAAAGAAAGGGAGAGAAAGAGAGAAAGTGCGAAAGAAAAATAGAGAAAAAGTGTGAAAGGGTAAGTAAAAAAAAAAAAGAAACACATACGCGAAAAATAAAAAAAAAAAGTTGTTCGTTGGACTGACGTGATAAGGCGTTGGTCGAATGACGCATCTTAAGATAAAAAAGGGACGACCGGGAACAATCTTCTTGTACCGTTTCTTCCCTTTCTTCTTCCCGTGCCTCGCGAGGCTACTTGTAACGAAACATAAAAAGAAAGGGCTAAAGATAGGGCATCTCGAGGCTACAATTAAAGCTTACCTGTTTACTGTACCCTTTCTTGTTACAACAACTGAAGCCTCACCTCGCCAGGTGGAAGAAGAAAGTTGTAATTTTCGCGCTCGTCCTCGTCGCCTCTTTATTATGACAGATAACAAAGAGGAGACGAGAGAAAAGGTTAAGATGGCAATGATGATGGTGATGATGGTTATAATAATGATGATTTAAATAAAAAACGTCGTCTAAGGTATACTAATGTCGTAGGCAGCATTGAATTTTTGTACCATTGTCTATAGTAGCTCTTAAGTGTCGCGAATTTTTTTGTTCTTAAGATGCCAGCCTTTGCAGGCTTGAGTGCGTATATAACTTATGTATTCTCGGTTTTGTCGATTGCTCGCGGGGCAGATATTGATTTTAGATGATATTATGAGATTGATTCGATTATTTTTCGATCAAATTGCACCGTAGTACATTTATAATTTTTTTTCCTTTATTTCAAATTTACGATATTCCATGTAAATATATAATAATGTTTAAAATTTTACTTAAAGTAAGTAATATTTTTTGATATATTTCTGTCAAATCTATCTTTGATATCAGAAACCATCTATATCAAATCAGCCCCAGCGAAAAATACGTACCCGTTCCCGAGAGTCGCGGTACGCGAATATCGAAAGATCCTTTTTCGTGTGATGATTGACCGTCCTGACAGTTCGTCGATGTGCTCTTATGCGTAGATACTCGAAGTTAGTTTTTTCGATAGTAGATAATACGAATAAGAGATGGTGATGAGATTCCGATTGAAAATAAATTAGAATTAACGATCTAGCAATCAGTTTTATGACTGAAGTTGCGAATTCGATTATTTAAAAAAAAAAAAAATATTAAAAATGAAGTTATTAGTGCGTTATACGATGAAAGTCGTGATCGATAGTGGAAACTGGATCGCAGATAAGACAATTTCATAAAGAAATAAATTTTGTCAAAAGAATATTGTATATTGGTGCGGTGAAATTTATCTCTGCGAAATAATAGATGGATGTTGATTCCGTGATATTGATTGCGTATGTATAATTATTGTGATTTTAACCCTCTACCGCTTATTACTATTAAAATATTATACTTATTTACGACGATATTATTGTATCTTGTAAATAATTTTAAAAAAAGCAAAATGGTGTAAATGAATTTGATACAAGCGTATAATTCGATATTTATGTAATATTTAAATAATTATTTATTTGATTAATTATTTTTGCTTCGTTTGTACAATTTTATTTTTTTTTTTTTTTATCTTAACACACACAAATACATTTTTTTTTAGATAAAGCTATCATTATATCTAAATGAATATATTGTCATTGTTTCATTTTATATTCTATTGTGCTTGTTTTTTTATTAATAATTGATTTCGTATGTAAATCCGATTGATACGTAGAAATTAATTTTTTGCTGTAGAGGGTTAGAAATAAATAAAAAATACACAGTCGTCGATCGAAACCCTCGGGACGGAGAAGATTTCATCAATTCCTCATTATCGACGATATTAATATACGTCTCGTCGCGCTTATCTTCTTGCAAAAAATAAATAGAAAGCCATATTGAGGCTCCTGACACTTTAACAATATCCACGGTTCTTCGTTCTATGAAAATATGAACGAAGATATAATATTGATATTTAAAAATACTTGGAAAATAATAGAATGATTTCCGTTCGATGTGAAATTTCAGGAGTCTCGATCGAGACAGGAGAAAATCGATCCATCGTGAACATGTTCAGTTTTCAGAGACAACTTCTCAACGATAGTTACGTTTCCAATGCGCGACAGATCACACGTAGCAATGGGTCTAATTAATCATTAACGCGTGCCGTTTGCCAGTTCGAACGTTCGACGAAGCTAATAACAAGCATTTTAAATCACACGCAACGTACAATCGATTCAAAAGAACAAAACGATCGAAGAGAAAAAGAGGTTAGGGATCAATGGAAAGGAAAATGGATAAGGAAAGCATTTGTCGAGCGCCCGAATAAGCGAACATCGATTTAAAAATTAACGTAAATAAATTAAACGAAATTTTGAAAAAATAATAACCCTCGAAGCAAGCCTCGTCTCGCAGATTCTATAATGTACACTTTTGAGTGCTTAGAGTAAATCGGAATAGACTTTAACGAATCCGTGAGATGATGCCGAGGAAATACAATTGCGTGGATGGACGGAGGATGAGAAACGAGCGGGAGTACGGACGCGTAGATGAAATGTATGTGTGAAAAGGATAAAGAAAGAAAGGTAAGAAGAGAAAATGATCGGTCTGAAAGTGAGAGGAAGAAAGAGAGAAAGAAAGAGAAAGATAATAAATCAATGTTAAACCGATCATTACCGATTTACAATTTTGAAAGACACATCTTCGTTATTCGCCATTTCTCTGCATAAGTTCAAACTCGGTTTCAAATGCTGGACGCTGCCCTCCTAAGGGCATAAATCGCAACTGAATCGACCGATGCTTTGTGTGGATTTCTCTGTTTTGTAAAAGATTAAAAGAGAATTAATGAATTATTAAAAATAATCGAATGCACAGGACATTTTTAATGCATTGGAAAGTACCAGATGCGAGCGTTTATCATCACAATGGGGCATCGTCCACATCAAAATGTACATTACACACGAAGTTTCAGCGTTTACGTTTTTTTTTTCAAGGTATCGTGACAACAGGGACGAGGAGAACTGTCCCGTTCTATGTGTGTAAGAACCATAAAGCTTAATGAAGAACATTATACTATGAATTACGGGATACTAAATAAAAGTAAGCCAAACCGTTAACTGATTTTAATATTCCTTTTACCTTTATAATAATGAACGAAATCTATTCCTTTTTATTTAAATTTTCATTTTATTACATTGAAAATTTACAAGAGATATATTGATAAATATTTTTATTTTAAATTTAATGATATAAAGTATAAATTTTAAATAATTCAATAAAAATGAGTTTATTACATTGATAAAAAAGTACAAAAATTTTTGTAAGTACTGGACGTTTATTATGCATATATCGAAAAAGTTACAAATGCTGTATATCATATATAATATTTCTTTTATATATAAATTCTTGTACGTGCGATCGTAAAAAATAAAAAAAAAATTTTATTCAGATTTTTTGTTTCTATCGCGAGTTTTCATACAATTTAAAATAATTTTTTGAAAATGTATAAGATAGCAGGCACTTATAAGACGAAAAATACCCATCAGCATTGATTGGATAAATAATTCTCGAATCGAATTAAATGGTGACATTCCAGAACATAAAACAGTTAATATAAAACCTTCCATACCAACAGTAGAGAAAAATTTTCCAGCCTAAAAAATATTTTATTTTATCAAATACATTACCAATTAAATTAAAATAAAATTTTAATTTTATTTACCAATGCATCTTTAAAAAGTTTATCTGCTACTAATTCTGGACTGACAAGGGAACTAGTACTCGATATGAGTTTTGTTTCAAGAGGTTTAGATAATTCTTCTATTGCAAAACCTGGAGTGTTAGTATCTGGAGGTAAACTCAAAGTCACAGAAATATTATAAGGAGCAAGTTCCATAGATATACTTTCTGCCAAGCCACGAAGCGCAAATTTTGTACTGCAATAAGCTGAGTAACCAAATATACCTAAAAAACAAAAAAAATGAATTATACAGTACAAATACATTTAAATATAATGGTAATGCATACCTAATAATGCAGCTTGAGAAGAAGTAAATACAATAATTCCTTCTTGTGCAGCTTTCATTCTTTGAACAACAGCTTTTGTACAATAATAAGATCCTAAGAAATTAATATTAATCATTTTTTGTAAATCTGCTGGTGAAGTGTCTTCAATTTTGCCACAAATTGCAGTTCCAGCACAATTCACTAACATATATATAGGTCCCATAGTTCTTTCTATGTCATTTAGAGCTTTATCAATTGCATCATAATCTTCACCAACATCTAAAGATAAATATTCAACTTTTTGAATATCTTTATTTTTGCATGCATGAATGATTTCATTTCTTGCAATCTCTAATTTTTGAATATCTCTTGCAATTATTGTCACATGTGCTCCATATTTGGCAGCAAGAATTGCAATACATTTTCCTATTCCACTAGATCCACCAGTTACCTGATACAAAAATATTAAAAAAAAAAAAAAAAATGATTTTATAAAAAAACTTTTAAAAATATACAGTTATGATTAGTTTGGAAAAGTCACATAATTTATCGTTAAAATGAATTAAAGATGATTTAATAAATATTTTCATATAATATTTATAAAATTTAAATATCATTAAAAACATAATTTTTAATAAAAAAAGGAGAAAATAGAAATTTATAAAATTTTTTTATTTTATTTATATCGTAAAATTTTTTTAGAGGTTAGGTTAGCACCAATACCTGATTACTTACAACAACATGCTTTTTATCAACATTTTTTAGTCGTCTTCGCCAAAAGAAATATCTCACAAACAAAACAGTGATTAGTAAAGCAATAATTATTAGTATTACATTAAAAATTAGTATCATTATTTTTGTTCAATAAAGCTTTTAATAATACTACACGAATTCAATTCGTACATTTATACGTAATACTACTATTAAAACACAATTTATATAACTATCTATAACGTTATTATTAAATTTATGTTTTACATTAAATTACTCGTAAATTTTGAAGTTAATACATATATACGTACTTTGCATTCAAATAATAATCAAGTATGTGATGTAATTGTTCATGATGAAACTGAAATTTTATCTATTTATTTTGATTTTTAAATCAAATCATTAAATAATATATCAAGAATGATATTAATATATCATTATGAGATTTTATAAATGTTTCATATAATAAAATAATATATATATTAAAATTAAAATTAAAAATTCGTTAAAAATTAAATTGCGCCGTGTCTTGAGCGCATAGCAAGTGTAGACAAGGAAAGCTAATAGATGAAGAAAAAGATAGAAATAGGATAAAAATAGAAAATAGGGTAGAAACAGAACTACTAGTGCCATCTCTTGGCAAAAATATTTCTTTAAATCATAGAGGGCATTCTAAGCATTCTAATATTTTGCGTGGTCGGTATTCCAGAACAAGTAATTCTTTCAACTTTGTTTTATACTCTATCGGTAACAAATTTTAGAAATAATATTAACATGGTAAAGGAAGTTCTATTTCATCTATAATTCTTCCGCAATATTTGTGATTCTGAGACAAAAACAAATTATTTTATAAATAATATTATTAACGATATATATAATTTATATTAACATTATTTGATAAATTTATTTGTATTTATTTATATTGAAAAAATTTAGATTATGCGATAGAAGAATAAAACTTTTATTCATATTTATATTTTATTAATTATTGATGCACAATATTTTGTATAAATTATTAAACACCATAAATCTTTATTTTAAATAATTCTTGACACGTGGCTCCCTATGTGTTCATTTTGAAAACTTCTTTGACATAATACATTTGCTCTCATGATAACATTATTCACAATGATATTTCTTCAAAAAAAAAAAAGAAAAGAAAATAATTCTCCTTTTTCTCATTCATATTAAAAATTTCTCTACTACCTACAAATAAAATATAATATTTTAAGTTTTATTATAAATAATATTATCGTATAAAACTTATATCATCAACTTTTATCACACAACTTTCTTCTCTCCGATAAACGTTCGTTATAAGAGAAAGTAAAGTGCGAAATATATATCATAATCAAACGTATATCGGAATATATCATTATTCAAATCGGTAGCTTAAATGCATTGCGCGTGGTAGTCGAGATGAAAAAGCTTCCGAAACGCGGATCGATCCTGCGCTCGGTGCACCGCTTCAGGGCGGGTTGCATACAAATAGGTTCCGACAAAACACGAGAAAATTTTAAGGAAGTAAGTTGAAATTGGCCCCTTTCGTCCGCGCACGAGTCGACTTTTTACCCCTTAATCTGTGTGTATCGTCGAGCAAAACGGACGGCGAGTTGACCGGAAAGATTATTAATTAGCCGGCCCCGGGAACTTGAATAGTTCGGTGCTCGTGAAAAGGGGTGGGGGCAGATAGGTCGTACGTGCATTCACCCCCGTTACCGAGGGGCAAAGTCCCCGCTTCACCCCTACCGTTATCCTTCGAGCAAAAGGTCACGTACTACACCACCCTGTCGATCGTTCACCTCGTCCTGGGAGTCGCTCCTGGTAGTCAGGTTAAAGCGGAAGGTATGAAAAACTGTTCTCCTGCATTTCGGATATGAGCAACGCGGACGTGAAAAGGGGATGAGCCGCATTATCTCCCACAACAATTTCCATCTGATTAAATGTAAATTAAGCGTATCGTTTTTTTTTCTTCTGTTTTTAGATAATAAATAATAAAGTTTGAACAACCAAATTTCGACAGAATATCTATCGAAATCAAACGTATATCGATAGGAAAGGATGAATTTAATAAATATCGAGCTTTTTATATTCTCCTGTATAATTAAATTACAATTTCATCGGAATGAAATTTATATTTGAGACACATTGTGATAACAATTTTTGTTCGTTTTTTTGATTTCTATAAATGAAAGAACATAACATGAAATTTCTCGCTAATGATTACGTATTGTAGAATAGAAATTTATTGTATCCAATGTCTACATGTTCACAGAAGGTGAACGTACACACTTCACGATATAAATTATCCATTATATTTGAACGTATTGCGAGAAAGCGTAATATATTTGTTCTTTAACACATTGTGCGCCGTTTATATTATAAATTATAGTTTTGCGCCATAACGATAATGAAAAGGGACGTTTTGTTCCTTTTTCTTTTTTTTTTTCTCCGTTTCACACTCTATGATACGGTATAAAATAAAATTAAGCGAAAATCATTTTAAACTTGCGATAATCCACTAAGAAAATGCATAATGAACTCGATTGGATATATAAACACCCAAATATTTACAAATACTTTCGACACGTCCATTTTCATTTTTCCCCCCTATTACGTTATTTATCACTTGGTCATTAAAAATCGATCCGGATATTTATTCCAACGCCACTCTTATTATCCCTCCACTCTCGATCGATTTTTAATAACACGTCCTAATTAACATCTCTCGTTATTCCCAATTTTATCATAAACGCAACCCCGTTATCTTATAGGAACAGTTCGACGAACTTCGAACTATCCTGTTTCGTGCCTTTCCAATAGACGAGTTCCGACCACGGAACTCTCTCTCCCTCTCCCTCCCTCCAAGGGGACAAAGACAAGGAATAATACGAAGTGGCAAACAATGAACCCCTCCCCTCTCTTTCGATATTACATTACCCCCGTGCTCTTAACGAAAGAAATATCCAATGTCCTCTGCCACCAAGGTTGCATTTAATATTTGTACCATTGCAACGTACATTAATAATCTTAGCAGAAACAAACTTGTCAGGTCTGTCAGATCGAAACCTCTCATCCTCTTACAGCAATTACTACTTTCCTCTCCACGCCCCTCCCTCCTTTCCCCCGTCAAGATCCTTGGACGGATCTTGAACGTTCCATCCACGGATTTTCAATCACGAGGAGGGATCGAACATCGTTAATTCGCGGGGAGGGGAATCGGATCGAGGCCATCCGAAAAGGAGCTGGCCCACGAGGGATGCACGCCGTCGTCGTTTCGGACAAAGGGGTGAGAAGCGTACGTTGCACCCCTGTCGGCGGAAGGGAGTGTCCCGTGCGCGACCCACCCCCTCCCTCCCCCTCGGCCGAGCGTCAGTACCCCTCCTGTGATACCCCTAGCTACGACCCTGGGTTCCGTGTCTCCCGGGCTGCACCGGGGGGTGAACGCCCTCGCCTGACCCAGACTCAGAATCGATCTCCATTCGTTGCACTGTTGGCAACCTCCCCTCCGAGGAACCCTCTCTCTCTCCCCCTCCCCCTCTCTCTCTCTCGCCCTCCCCCAAGGAGGCTCGTCACACTCGTGACGATATCCCAGCTCTGCTGTGTCTTGGAGGAGGGAAGGGGGAGGAAGGAGAAAAAAAAGAAGAGATAGGGGGAGGATGAGGTGGTGGTGGTTTGGAGGAGGCTGAGACGTGGGTTTTTTTTCGGGATGGATAAAATTTACCACGTTTTCTGACGTTTCTTCTTTTGTCTCGCAGCATGGATTTCGTAAAATTAATTTTGTCCTTTTCTGGAGTTTGGAGTTTTTCTTTAAGGATGTTCGTAAGGATACGTAAGGAAAGATCAACCCCTTCGCGATTATCTTTTGGTTTTAATTTCTTGATAAAGTAGTGAACGAAGGATTGTTTTGTTTTGGGTCGTTTGTTGTGGGTTTTAAATCTCTGTTTGTTTGTTTTTTTTTTTTTGAGATAGGGAAGATATCAGCTTTTCATTCTCTTCCTCTTTTATTTCGTATTCATAGGTGTAAATAAAATGGGAATTAATTGTGCGTTAGTATTAGGAAAAACATTGAGTCTGGTTTAGTTCAGGGATGTTTTGAAATTAATATTGAACTCTTTAAAAAAAGAAACAAAGTAAATAAAAGGGTATGGTGAAATATGGTAAAAGGTATGGCCGAAATTGCGTCTTCGAGGTATCGAAGGAAACTTTTAGTATAGTTATCCTTTATCCTTTTCACGAGATCCGATCTAAATTAGAAATGCTATTTTATTGTTATTTGGTTAAGGGCTTAGGAAAAATGGTGGCCAAGATCTCTATTTTCGAGATACCAAAAGGAAAACCAACCTCATCGTTGGTCTATCCATTTTATGAGACCCGGTGAATATAGGGGTTGGAATTAATTTTATAGAGTGTCTTTTTTTCTTCATTTTAGAAAATAATAAAACACTACTATAATTGCTGAGATACGAACCTTTCTCTTCGCGATCCTCTTTATTTCTTTTTTTTTTCATCGCGCGAGCAAAGTCTTTTGGTTTTTTGACTTTTTTAAAATGAAGACCTCCTCCTCTTTTATCGCATGTATATCCGTCAACATTGAATTGATATACAATACAACCTCGATAACGATCAACGTGGCGAGAATCGAGCAGAAATTTTCTATAAATAAATAAATATAAACGTCTAACTAATATCTATCTTTTATCCTTATATAAATTATATACCGGTATATTATAACGGTATCAATTTCTATTTAATCAATCGAATCGGGCGAATTGCCCGAATTTATCCTCGGGTTCGTTCACCTCCGCGAGGCACCCCGTCCCGGGGATTCGATGAGTAAATTCGGCCGGAAATGACGTTCGCCTCTAAAACATCTTAAAACATTGAAAACGATTCGATGGATGATCACATGTATGTAAAAAAGGGAAGAAATTCTTTTCTCTCTCTCTCTCTCTCACGGTGGTGCTATTTGCGCCCCTCGTGAATTCTTGATACGCTCGCTATTTCAGCGAACGATCTCTCTTATAGACTCGTACAACCCTCCTCCCACCCCGGCTTTGACAATCATCTATGGAATCGCGATCTATTTTCCTACGTTCCACGTGTTCGCGTCGCGTTCGCGTTCAATTTCAATTTCAAACAAACATTCCCACCTCCCCCTTTTCGCGGATAAGATGTTGGTGGTTTTTCGAGACGATGATTTTTGCGAATAAAAGAGAGGAGAGGAAAAAAGTCGTTTTGGAATTCCACGCACACGGGGTTGGGTGGAAGGTGCGAATGTTAAGGGTGAGGAAGAATTTTTTTTCCTTTTTTTTTTTTTTTTTAAAGTATACTCGTCGACAAGAACATTATCACCTGCAATATCGGGGCATTTTACTCGAGGTATGAAACTTCGTATAAAATTATTAGCGCAAGCTTTATACGAGGAGGCGGCTAATGAAAATAAATCAATGATATACGACTTCTTAAAGTATTCTATGGAGTGGTAAAATAGTGGGAAGTTTTCACAGCGATATACGAGGGGGGTGGGATTAAAAGTGAAGCTCGAAACGTAAGATCAATGTATCCTTCGTTACCACTGAAAAAAAGAAATACAAAAATTCTCGAGACTCGCAGTTTAACTCGATCGAGGCACATCGTCTCGATATCCATCGTTATCCGTCGAGAGCGGGAAGGAGAGGAGAATGGAGAGAGGGAATGGTGAAAAGCAGATGATGCCCTGCCCTTCCCCCCCATTAATAGCCAGGAAATAATATCGCGCGTAAAACGCTTCCGATGGAGAGCGAAGGAAAGTCATTTTACCGGCGCGACTGAATTATAGGAGTGGCGCGAGTCAAAGGGACGCATCGAGGCGTCCTGTGCGTCGTGTATTACCCCTGCTAACGATTTCATCCCCTGCGCGGGGATATGAGAGAACCGAAGGGAAAGGAGGAAGAGAGAGAGGAGGAAAAGAAGAAAACTGGTCGAAAGAGGGACGGACGGAGAAGATAGGAGAGGAGGGCCTTGTGGAGGGAGGGTGAACGAGGGTGCAACGCCGCGTAAGTAAGTAAGAGTGCAGCTCGGCTCGGTGCATTCTTCTCGGCTCCCTCTCTCCCTCTTTCTCTCTCTCTTTTCGTTTCCTTTACGAGTGGTCCAACGTGGAGTTTTTAACGAGCCGAGGCCGTTTCCTACTGCCTTCTGGCTGCTGGCGTTCGCCACCTCGAAGGGGGTGGATCGCTATCGCGGGGCAGGGAACATTATGCCACCCGCCGTCTGCCAGGCATTGTGAGCCTCCATGGAATATTACGGCCGTGGAAAGAAAGATATGCAGAAAACGGCGAGGGGATAAAGAGGGAAGCCAGAAAAGGGGTGGCTGCAGTTCGTTCGATCAGGCCTCCTAAGCTTGCCGTTGATGTTTCTCGCGATGGTTTGTTTATTTATTTATTTGTTTGTTGGTTTTGACGGATATAAGAAAGAGTTAAGGGGAGGAATTAGGATAAGGGAGTCGAATTGGAAAGTTATCTTGGGTTGAGAAAGTTTTATTACTAACGTTTGGGGTCAAGAAAGAACGTAAAATTGCATATCCCATGTGCGAATGTAATGCTAAGGGTTTGTAATGATCTCCATTATCGAGCAAAATGAACAACGAAGATTCTTACGTTACAACGTGTTGAAAACGTTCCATTAAGAGGAGAATATAATATATCCTTGTTGAGATATCTTTGTTTTTCGTTTCGTGGAGCGTCATCGCAGCGGTTAACAGCGTAATTGCAATTAGAATTCCGGATGCGACTTGAATTTCCCGAATTATTTTTGGGGACAAATGGAATTTGTCTGGTCGAATTCGATTCGCGCGTGCATTATTATTTATATCTAAATTCTATTATGTATTTTCTGGAACGGAAATCTCTTTCTGTATCGATAAACGTGTCTTTCCAATAATTTTTTACTATTCATATAAACAAGATCCTCTGCTTTTTATCATTTATTATTAGCCTATGTTTAATGTTTTTCAATATTACATTCATTTCTTGCGTTGAAAGATTAAAATGCGTAATACGTGTTTGCAAAATCGCTGATTATAAAGTTTTTATTGTAAATTAATGAAAGTTGCCAACGTATTGCAACATATTACAACACATCGCTTCAAATGGACCACCAATTGTGTTCAGTGGATTTTCAAAATTTTCACTTTTGTGAATCAAAAATGTAAATAGTGATTTGTTTAAAACTTGCTTGAATATAACAGATTAGATAAAGTGTCAACAATCCATTTGACTCTCTCGAGTCTCTGAAAAAATTATAAAAATTAAATTTATTTTTTTACGACCAAATCGAAATATTTCGCTCTTCAATCGCTCGCAATAAAACTTTCTGCTTTATCCCGAGAAAAGGGGGGGAAAAAATTATCAGTTACGCGTTAAAAACCCATCGTTTCATCTTCGAAACATATTCTATGCATTCCTTTTTACGATTATATATTATTTATAAGTGAATTATTAATAAACCACGCGTCTCCGACACACCATTAGCATGTATTGATTTTCGTTGCGCCACGTTGTTAGTTATTTTTAAGCGATACGTTCCGGCCGTAATTAATCCGATTGAATCGATGCACTCTCGCAACATGATCGTGGCGAAAACGTGTTAAAATTCGCGGCTTTTCCTCCAAAGTATCGGCGGAGGAGTGGATCTTTCTTCCTTTCCTTCTTTTTTCTTTTTTTGGAAATATTTTTCGACTCGAAACTCGAAAGAAATTCTTATATGAAAAAAATTAAGCCCGTCGATACGTGTAAATACATTTTTCTTTTCTTTTTTTTAATAATCGTATAAATTTATTCCGTTCATTCGTTTCGAATTATATCGTATACGTAATATCGATTTACGTACGTATAAAGATGATAGAAGATAAAATCCGTTGTGAAGAGCATCTTAATTAAAAGAAGTTCCAAGAAAATCGTATCGAGTAATTCCAGATAATTAATACTTCTACTTAAGATCCTTAATGTTCCTCGTTCCACTCCTTCTCCTTCCCGTTCGGTAATTTACTTATCCACCTGAAGGATCGGAATCGGTGAAAAAAAATCGTTATTAATAAACCTTACGAGCGCTCATCAATTATCCTCCTAAACCCTTAAATATATAAGTACAAAAAGCATCGAATCCGCGTAAACAAATTCAACACAAGAATTCGAATAAACCTGTTCCAAACCAACGAAAAAAATCGATTACTCGATAATCGATCCGTATCGAAAGCCGAAAACTCCATTCCAAAAATATATTTCCTCTTTGACTTGAGACTGTTTTCCTACCCAAATCCTCCCTTCAGACGGACCATTCAGGCCAAGGAAAATAGCGAGGAAAACGCAGCATGAACCGTCCAACTTTCGCCAACGAGCGAAAGGATCGACAAGCTTCCCCTCCCCAAACGTACATTTATCCCCAAATTGCTCACGATTTTACCGACATGAACGTCTCGAAAGTGGCCGTAACGAGCCTCATGGCCATCCCAGCGCCGAGACGTCGTCGCGAAGCGCAGCTAGGCGAAAGTTGCGCGGCATGGATGCGCGGCAGTCTTACGTGCGGCACGAGAATGGGACGTCGTCGTTCTAGCTACGCGAAACGAGGCCATTTCTCCTCCCCTCCCCTCCCTGTGTCACAGCGCCACCGACGCGCCCCTTTTTTCCCCACATCGAGATACGTCAACGCTTTGCAGAGTGGAGAACAATCGGAGGGAGAGAGAGTTCAGTGCACCGGGACCGGAGTTCCACGAACTCCTCTTTTCCTCCCCGGCGGATGCGCATTCGTCGCGGGAATATCAATTCATTGTAACCAAGTTTCACGCTTTTCGACCGAACTTCTCCCCCTTCTAGGTAGAAATTTCATAGATAGGTAGATAGATATCGTGCACGGGACCCTCCCTCACGTCGAGACATCGACGACCTGTTGGCGGAAACAGGGGAAGGGAGGAAACTGGACAAAATATTTGGGATCGATATTGTTGGAGTGACAGGATCTCGTGAACTCTTATAAACTTTTCTTAATTGATTCAAATACAATTGTTACCTACTATCCTCTGTTTTATACTGTTCTAAAGTAGAGATACATCGAGTGTAATGTAAAAATGTACGAATTTGTGGACGTCAAATAATCTTTGACTGTTCCTTGTGATCTTGTTGTACTCTTTAATCGCTCGCGGCTAATTTTACTGAAATACTGAGAGATTATGGAATAATGATACATTTATTTTTCTTTTAGCTTCTTTTAGAAAGCTAGGTACTTACTCGTTACACTTGCTTCCTCGTCCGTGCAATTATTTTTATTTCGACACGTTACGATTATTTTCCTGAGGATTTCTAAGGATTTATTTTAAAGAAAATAGAAACATCGGCACAGATATACCATACATGCGGACGAAACAGCCGGAGATTCGATATCGAAATAATGCATCGTGGCTTCTCTCCCATCTCTGTATCAAAAGAAACTCTAGAAACGGTATATATACATATTTGAAATCGCTTCTTATGCATACATCATCGTCCGTTTTCTATAGAAATAATCTTCTAGAAATAGCGCAGAATATAATATAAACGAAACTAGGTCAAATATCCTTCAAAAATCCTTTTTTTAAAATAAATAATACTACCCTAGCGACGCTTTAAATATAAACTCATCGAAACCGATAAATAATTAATTACTTTCTTATCTCATCATATTCTTCCATCCTCATAAAACTCCGCGATAAAACCGACTTAAATCCAATTATATATCAAATCAAATTTAATCCGATTTTATTATTATATCAAAATTCGATCGAGCAAAACAGTTATATCCCTTGAAATCAGACGAGATTATTCACAAAATTCTTGCTCGCTCGAAATCTCAATGCTGCGCCTATAAACGTCACGGAAGCGAAATTGCCCTATTCAGGAATCTCTGGAGACTTCCGGCTGCGTGGTCGTAAGCGGTCGCGAAACCGATAGTTGGTTCGATAAGTGGCCGTGCAAGTAGAAAAAGGGAATAATGAAAATAAGAAAACCTCTCTCTCTCTCTCTCTCTCTCTGGTTAGTGTATACATGTCCTAATCCGCGTCTCGGCCACGGTTCCAGACACCCATCCCCAACGCTACGCCCCAACGTTTTACCCTTTCGAATTGGAGCTCGTGTATCATTAGCTATTCAAATTCATTTCTTGCACGATATTACAGGTGAAATATACAGTGGCTGTTATAACGGTGTGGCGTGATTGCCTCCACTTTAGCCACATCGTTGAAAAACGAACTCCCCAACGGTGGCTGTTCGTTCGGCTCGGGGGCTGCCACTCGGGGTTCATTGCACTGGAAAAGTTTCACCGGTTTTCGACGAGATGGATCGTTGGATCCTTTTCGCTACGATAGACAAAACGTAAACGTGGGGGGCGTGAAGGTTGCGGAGGAAGTTATTAGGTTAGGTTTAACCTGCTGGGTTAAATGTGACGAAGTAAGGTCACGAAGTGGAGGAAGGACGAGGGAATATCTTGGAGGTGTTGGTTGTTTAAACGAAGATGGATGTTAAAGAGGACGATTGAGGAAAATTCTCGTTAATTGGAAGAAGGGAAGATGTATATTGAAATGATTATTTTTTTTTTTTATTTAAATGAAAGAACAACGGGGAAGGATATTTTAGAAGATTATTATCAAAGTTCGAGTCAAATTGATCAGATTTTAGTTTTTATTCGAATGGAAACAACTTGTTACGCGATATCTAATTATTTCCACGATGATATTTATGCGTAAAATTGTTACATTACGTTTTTCTCTCTCGTTTATTTCTTGTAATTATTATTATTTTTTTTTATGAAATATCTTCTTGATAAGTTATTGATCGTTGAGTAAACATTACAACGGTGAAATCGGTTTGAAACGCACAATTTACAGAGATCGTGGTGTTTAAAGGTTTAAACGATTTACGAATTAAATCGAATTTCATTATGACATCGATATATATATACATATATATTTCCCTCTGTCTTTTTCCCGAGACATTCATTGCACGTATGTAATTTTAATTTCCGTCTCCAAAAATAAACCAAACACATTCCATCTGAAAAATTGAGAAAAAAAAGAAATACAAAATAAATAATTCACAAAATTCAGTCGCGATACACGCATAATAAAAAAATAAACGAATAACCTTAACGCGAAATAATTCCCTATTCCCCTGAAATATACCGTATTATTTTCCCTTGCACGTTACACGAGCCAATCCCCGTCACTTGTCGCTCAAATTCCTCTATTCCACCTCTCTGAAATATGAAACACATTAATCACGGAAATGCGCTCTCTTCGCGAGCCTCGCCACCTCCAAACACCAAAACCGTGATACGTTTCGATCGGACGTTATCGCCGCGATATTTTCTTCTCTGTTCCCTCCTTTCTTTAAAAAAAAAAGAAAGAAAAGAAAAGAGAAGAGCCGGGCTAATTAATTGTCAAAAAATGCACGAGGATATCCCCGATCGTAATCGGCCCCGGTGTAGCATTACCGAAACTTATGTCCCTTTAGCGAGCGGGAAAAATTACGAGAAACGTTAATGGCCGCGAATTATTTACACGTTCTTTCACCGAGGGCGAGGACGGAGCCCATGAGTGGGAATACGGGCGAGAACCGGCCGCGGCGATGATTTACTCGAATCGTAAATTCAACCCCGCTGCTTTCAGTCAGCGTAAACTCGTGGCCGGCATCGCGGCCCCGCCTATAATTCGCATGCGCTCATTTCCCAGACACCGCGGGCTCGGCAACCACGTTCAATCAATAATTAAGATAACGGCCGATCGAGGGAAGGATCGGTCGAAAGCCGAATCGCGGAATACGATCGAGGACGATTTATCGGGGGGATGGGCGTTGGCGGGAAATTCGGATGGATCTCTCTGTCGAGCGAACAGTGTTGAACTATGTGTCTGATATTGATATTGATGCTCGTTGGAGTTCGTTGGCGGGAAATTTGAATTGGAGATATTGATTATTTCCTTTTTGAAATTTTTTCTCCCTCTTATCGGGGAGTAATTGCAATTTCAAGACTTAATTACGATACAAAATTCGAGAAAATCTCGCACTGCCAAAACGATTCGAGAACATGATTGAGAGTCTCCATTCAAAAAAATAATAAAAACCGTTCCTCATAAAGATCTTTTTTGAATCTTTCTCCTCGAACCAATAAAACATTTTCCTTTCCTTTCACCCCTTCCGAATCACACTAAGATAGACGGACAGACAGACAGACAGATAGATAGTTCTCCCCCTCCATCCTTATTCATCGAGCGAAATGTTCCCGACGAATCGTTCGATCGAGGAAAAATATTGTTGTTTACAAAATTGCCGCGTGTCACGGCCCCATCTCTGCTCCCCGATAATATCGATCGCCGGGCCCGGCACAGAGCCGCGGAGAGCAGGAATTTTTAATACTTTCATCGTGTCGTAACTCGGCTGCCCGGCCGCAGAGCACACGTTCCTTCTCCCCCTCCCTCGCGCGGAGGGGAGCGTTGTTTATCAGCCCCAGGGATTTCTATCGGGTGCCGAGCGAACCCTCCGCTCAGCCGGTCCACCTGTCCGTGCGCAACAACGGGCACAGGTGTCCGCGCGCGCGGCAACAGTCACGCGGCAAGGTGCAACGGCCGAGCGTGACTTCTGCTCCTCGAATCTGCGCGACGAGATCAGCGCTGTATAATGCGAGTCCACGGACTTCGATTTGCCACCGCGTTCAAACGCGGCAAAAAACGCGTGGAGTGAGCCTGCAAGAGAGAAAGAGGTGTATATATATATATACATACAGGAAATCTAGGATGAGGGAGCAAGAAGGTAGAGAAGATAAACAGAAATATAGGAGGCGAAATGCCGTGACGTGAACGGGGGAGGAAGAGAGAGGTAGAGTAAATAGGAGGGTGGAAGAGAGAGAAGAGGGTGTCCGGGACGGTGGAAGAAATTAAAACACCGAGACGTGCCGGCCCGTAAGCCGGCATCGTGAATATATATGTATATACATATATACGCGATAGATGGCGGGAGAGGGTAGGAGGGTGTTGGAGAACGGAGGGTAGGAAGTTGGCTGGGTGGCGATGTCGGAGGAGGGTGGCGAGAGAACGCATGCGTAGCCGCCTCGGCCCTGACTGCACCGCAGGGTGGTTCAATGTTACGAGAGGGCACTGACCCGAGCTGGAGAGAATCCACCCATCGGTGCACCGCGAGGTGGCTACACCCCTGGTATACGAGGATCCCTGCAACCAGCCCTCCGACGATTCACTCTCCTCCACACAGCCTCGCCCCTCGCCCCGCTCGTGTGTTGCCCCACAGCCACCACCACGACCACAGCACTACCACTACCAATCGCCACCATTATCGCCACCACCACCGGTATCGGCACCGATACCTGCCGTAGCTACCCACGGAGGAGGCCGTGTCCACGAAGGCAGCATCGTGGCCCGGGATAACCATTATCCACCTCTCGCAAATCACCTGGGTGGACCTACCGAAAGTCCACGCGGCTTGACGTGGCGTGGCTCGGCTCGGCTCGTCTTTGCCCTGCTACGATTCGATGCATGGCGATGCAGGGGTACGGGCGATAAAGCCTGACCTGGCCGAATGGCGGACAGAGAGAGAGAGAGGGGCCGGTTGCGCCCTTGGCGCGCCACTCGCGTGGAAACTCGCCGCTCGTTTATTATTCATCGGTGATTAAACGGTAATGGCCGCGCTGGTGGCCGGTTTTAATAACGGCCACGCCGCGCACGGACCCGATATATCGTTAATCGCGCGTGCCACGTTTGTTTACAGAGGGAAACGGAGGAGGGAAACGCCACCTCGAATACCAGTGGCGATCCGGTGGTAGGACGTCGAGAACGTCTCTCGTTGTAATTTTCGGCCGTTGATTTCTTCTTTTTTTTTGTGCTCGTCGATCGATGATTGTGCATTCTTTTTTCACATCGTTGTGTTCTGTAGAAAGGTTTTATTATGTTAATAATTGTGTATCCATTTCTTTGATTGTACGTATTCTTAAACTAGAATTAGTAGTTTTATCTATTCATTTAAATTCGTGTATTTCGTGTTATATATTGGCAATCAGAATAGTGTGGATGTGGCAATTGAAGTGATAGGCGATATCAAAAAGTAAAAAGCACGGGAAACGGGATCTTTTATGGATAAAAAAAAATTATTCTCTCTTCATTAAGTGTCGAAGTTTTATTAAAGATAAGTGGATGTTGGACGAATGAAAAGAAATATTCAATTCAAATATTTTCCCCCTCGATTCGAAGTTAATTTCGATTGTAAAATATAATTCATCCAATCGAGAAGTTAAGATCGCAGTGGTATAGCAGTCCACGTAAGTTCTTCAACCCCTCGGGTCGCTACCCTTTCGTGGAACCGTTCGAAGCCGACCCTGAAAACCTGATTGTCGCTTTTTATCGGTCTAAGCAGAAAGAAAGGCATGCGTGAATATATAAAACTGCACGATGTAGAATCGTTTTTCGTTTAGAACTAGGTCTCGCTTTGTGGTGCCGCCTTTTTTTTAATTCTTTTTCCATCAAAGGAAAATAGTAGATCTGGGAAGAATCGTCCGTTTCTCGATTAAACGATGTCACCCTTTTTCGCGCCACGATCTCGATATGAAATGACAAAGGTATAAAGTCTATGAAACGAATCGAGAGATTTTTCGTTCGAGATTCGATTCGTTCCCTATCTTCTCTATTTCGCTCGATGAAACGTAAAATTTTATTTTCACCAATGATTCTGAATCGAGCTGTCTCGATTTCACGCGTTCGATCAAACATTTCGTTATACAATATAGATGCAATAATAATTTAAAATAGTCACAGTTCGAATAATTTTAATTATCTCATTAAATCAAGTTAAAATTTCAATAAGTTCATTAAGATTAACAACACGTGTCCAAACAATTCTTCGTTCTTTTGTCCTACTTGCAAAAAAGAAATGAAGAAGGAAAATTCGAATATTCAAACTTTTCATCTCTAATAATGCACAATAAACGATATCAAAATAAACTTCAAAATTTCATTATCCTGTGATATCCACGATCTCAGAAATTCTCCTCTCCCTCTCTCTCTCTCTCTCTCGACCAAATATCTGGCAAGCAGAAATCACAGAGATTCCAAAGCTCCGAGCAGCTCGGCAGAGATCCGCCAATTCGACAGGAAGCAAAGGTATCGACAGTGGAACGCGTCAAAGATCAAAATCCCCGTTTAAAATAATTCAATTCGCCTGTCTGAAGGGGAAAGCAGAGAGAGCCGGTTGGCGCAAACGGAACCTTTGCCGCGGCCTCGAACGTTAAATGTCGGATGTTGGCTTCCACCGATGCCTATATAACTAGCACTTGAGACGACCTGGCAGGGGGTTTCCAGTCGGGGGTTGACTTCGTTGGTTGGGTCGATTCCCTGTTATGCTAATTTGTCAACGGTCGGGGTAGCCAACCGAGGCTTAAAAATTATTCCATGCCAACTCGATTCTCTTCTCTTTCTCGTCTCATTTCTCTCGTCGATTCGTTACGTTTCTCCCATTTTCTTTCCAGGCATATATATATATACGATGACTGACCGCATCGTGGTTGGTCTTGGAAATCGGAATTGCGAGAATTCGTTTCAGGAAGTCGCTCTTTTCTAATCCCCCATCCCTTATTTCGATGAGAGAATTCGGTCAATATCTGATTCTGAAATAACTGGACGAGAAAATATATGTGTTACTATAAGTCTTTGAGAAAATAATTGGCGATTATTGGAATTAATTCAATAATATATATAATATATATTCTTTTTCAAATTAACTTTACATTAAGAATTTCGATGTCGATGAATTCGTTCTAAGTAATCGAAAAAGCGTTAAATATTAACACACTTCACTTAACCCTATCAAAAAATCATCAAATCATACACATCATTAATCGTGATAATATTTTACTCTTCAAAATTGTTCGAAAGCGAGCGAATATACTCGAAAACAATTTTCAGATCGTAGTCTCTAAAGCAACCAAAATTATATCCTTCGATATAATATCAATACTCTTTCCATCGTCGTTATATTTAAACCGAATCCTGCACACGCTCGAAAAACGTGACGCCCCTAACCTAACCCAACCGCCCCCCGTAAAACCAACCATATCGATTCCCCATAAACCATCACGAAACATCGATCCCTCCCCCCTCGCTCTCATTTCAACAGATTTCGCCGGCGAGGCAACCGTCTGATCTAGGAAATTGCGAACCGGAATCACTAGCGGACAGTTTCCGGAAAGGCATGGTTATGGAGCGTCGATCCCCCGGGAACCCCCGTCGGTCGTGTCGACGACCGGGAATACCCGGGCCACCGTGCTACCTTACCCCTCGTATTCCAACTTTCCTCGTTTTCCTCGCAGACGACTCGAAAACCGTGTCGAGTTCAAAACCCGTTCTTCCAAACCCGTCCTCTCTCTCCCTCTCTCCCCATAAAGGTTCCGGGTTCCGCGCGAAAATTCGCGGAGAAGAGAGAGAGAGAGAGAGGGGCACGGCGCGAAGAAGGGAAGACAGCGTGGCGTCGGCCACGCGATGCTCGTTTCTAGATCCTCGTCCCCGATGAGATTGGCCGGTGAACGGGCTCGCGACAAGGACGGCGAGAGGAGGAGGGCGCAATGGGGGAAAAGAGAGGCGAACAGGGAGGCGTACGTCGTTATTTCGCGGTGGATGCTGCGGGATCAATAGCGTGGAGAGCCGAAGAGCTGGTGGAGAGGGAGGCGAGCCGAGTGAGGGACAGAGAGGAGTGGAGGATTGGGAAGAATCGGGGTGTGTGTGTATGTGCGTGCGTCGTGCGTGTACGTGTGACAGGGTACGAGAGAGAGGGTGGGCGAGGGATGCACAGGGACGGGGTTGGTTAAGTTGGCGAGAGAAAGACAGTGAGACAAAGAGCGACTCCCCTACCTCCACCCCTCTCTCTTCCTCTTTCGCTCTCCACGCTCTCCTCTCGCTCCATCCACCACCACCCTTACCACCGCCCGACAACCCCAGGAGTCGATGCATCCAGGGTCGTTGCTACCGGCAGCGAACGATCCATGCCTTCCATGCGCTCTCTCCCTCTCTCTGTCTCTCCCTTTCATTTCGTCCCTCTGTGTAACTCCTTCCTTCTTCCTTTCTCCTCCTCGTGCCGTCTCGAGCCTCTCCTTCTCGATCTCCCCTCACACGCACACGCATCGATACGGGATAATAAACGCGTGTATACGCGGCGCAGGTGGAGTACCTCGCCGCGTTTGAACGTATTTATGCATACGGGGGGGAGGGGGTGTATGTGTTCGCTCTCTGAGCGAGACTCGCGAGTGAGAATGCACCGGCATGCACGCACGCACGCGAGGAGAAACGTCGACGACGACGACGAATGTCACCTCGCGAATATACCACGCGGCGAGTTTTCAAGGACATGCGATCAAGATGCGAACAGGAGCCAGGGAACCAGCCACGCGTCCACTCGGCAGACCTTTGCGTGTCGTTATCAGTTACCAGTTTGATCGAGGACCGATTCATATCTTCTTACGCGTGCCAGTTTATTTCAACGTGTATTTCGTATTCGTTTCGTATTTCTTTTTTTTTTGTTACTTCTTGTTTCTTTTTCTCTCTGCTCGAACGTAAATGATTAGGATTAACTCCTTTCGATAGGAATGGATGATTTACGCGCTTGGAAGGCTAGGGTTGTTTTGTATATACCGTGTGATATATCGAGTGTACGCTTGTAATTTACAGGTGTTTGTAGTATTTTCTTCTGAAAGCTTATTTTTTTTTTCTGTTTCGCGTGACGAATAGTCAGGGATACGCTTTTTTGATGCTATGCTACAGAACGATTATAGTTACTGATTTATCATCTGTTCACAGGCGTATTTTAGAAATTTCGAGGATATTCCTATGTAGAATTTGTCTTTTTTTTTTTTTGATGTTGTAAACGAAGAACTTAATCAAAAGTTTATTTTATCGAGAGATTAATTAAAAGCGTTCCAGTGTCGAATGTGCGCTCTGATTATGCGTGAACATTCTTCTAGTATGATAACTAAACTCCATTGGTTATATATTTCATAGAATGTGGCAGAAAAATATCTCTCGTGTTATCGTTCGGTCGAAAAATTTCCCTGTCTATCCGATTATACGCGGAACAGATTGGACGAAAAATTACTGGTTACGTTTCATCACGAATTCATCAAACAGTGATAAACTAATTTTACATCGAGCCTACACTTGATGTAATTTACATAATAATACAGTAGTTTCATGGTGAATGATAAAAGGGAAACTTGACGAGTTCATTTTTCTACGTTTTTTTTTCTTATGTAATTTAATAAATAAGAAAGAACGATTTTAAATTTTCTTCCTGTTTTCGTATCGAATGAAAATTAAATTAAATTTCAAAATTTTTAAAAAATAAATTTTACGACGATTCATAAATTTTTAGACAATTTTTAAAGAGTTAAGCATCGAAAGTTCTCATTTGGAACTTTGTATTTCGATTCTACAGTTTCTGAATACAGGTCAGATACATTCCCATCAAACGTTCATTATAAATAAAATGAATCCAGACGGGCCAATTATTAATAACGCTAAAAATAGAAGAATTTCTCGTATTTACTCGAGTTATAATAATTTAAAACGAATTTTTTAAATCCTTGCATTTAATTTAAAACTCCTTTCTCCAATCCTTAAATATATTAATTCCACGTTTGCCAATATATATATATATTCGTTTTTTCGTGACAAATATTATTAATTTTCGTAAAATTTTCTTCAACGAAAATGATCATATTATATTAAAATTAATCTGACTATAAAATGTTTCTCTTTAAAGATACATTCGATTATTGAAAATATCGGGATACAGGAGAGAGTGTAACCCAAAGAACGACTTACATCTTCGATCGTGCGGTTAACGAAATTAGTAGCGGTTGATACACCATTTAATTTTCCAATCGATGTCAATCTTCCGCGTGTTTTTTTCGTGTTTTCACAAAATTCGAGGAGGGATAATCTCGAAAGTAGCGAGAAAGACCAAGAATTTCGGGTCTGCGTTGGCCACAGGACTTCGTCTTCGCCCGAGGCTCGGTCAGGATTCCTCGCTCGTTCTTTCCTCCATCGAGCAACAAGAAGGAACCCACAATTTCTGCATCGTTTTCGTCCATAACTCCTCTTTGTTCCCGTCTTGTTCCTGGCCTCGAAAACGGCAAAAGACAGCTCCAACTCGGAGAAGTTTGCCAACTTCGATGGATTATTCCAAGTGTTGTTCCCACGCCGCGCCGTCTCGAGTTCTATTCGCTCGATAAAATTTAGCAACACTTTCGAGAGAACTCGTGTGGCAACGCGCCTCGATTGCGTCTGCCTCTCTTAAATTTCTCGTCAACGTATATCAACGACGATATTTTCAATACTTTTTCCGAGGTGAAGAGTAAAATTTTTCATCTATTTTTATTTTATTTTTTTCCTTTTTTTGTTGTAGTTGGGAAATGATTCTTTTCTTTTTTTTTTTTTTTTCATTTTGTTGATAGCTTCTCGATGAAATAATAGGTGTGATGATTGGTTTTCGGGTTATTGTTTCAAATCGATGTTTTATTTGAGAAAAACTGTCATCATAGTTTGCGATATATATTTTAATACGGATGTATAAAAAACAAATTGAATATTTATTAATATTTATTAACGAACAACATGATTTCTTTCTTCTGGGAAACAAATGTCGAGCAAAATGTAAATGGGTGTTTTTTTTCTTTTTTGTGGCGGAACATTCTTCATCATCCGACATGTATTTTTAATGTATAATCGTGATCATTATTAAAAATATCTATCCTGAACGAAAGCAGCTAATCTTAAGAAAAAAAAAGAAAGATCCATTAAAACTATTAGCCGAATAAGAAAAAAAAAGGGGAAGAAATCGATGGCAGTCTTCCCGAGACCAGTTTCGAATTTCGCGGAGCATGAAACCCATTTCCTTAACGGTCTCCTCTTTCTCTTCCCTCTTCCTGTTCCTTTTTCGTCCTGACAAACGAAGTTCGACCACTCGCTCCATTGTCGAAACGATCACTCAGCGAAATATTCAGGAGCATAATCTCGTTTCTGGATCCACCACAAATCTGCCAAAAAAAAATATAGATATATATATTATTACTTTGGAAAAAAAAAGAAAAAAAAGACTTGTAAACTTGCAAATTTTCCAAACCGAATCAAACCTTTGTCATTTTTCATTAGAATAAGATAGAAAAGACAACTCTTGTCTCCGAATCAAATTCTACAAATCTAAATTCAAAATTTTTAATAGTTTATCGCAAAAAAAAATTAAGAGTATTTACTTAAATAATAATAATAATAATATCTAATTCTACGTATGAGAAAGTGAAAAAAAAAATACGCTTTGAAATTATTATATTTCAAATGGCATTGGAAGATAAGCAGATTGTACAGTTACCGAACACCATTCATCAACAGATTCGTCATTTATTTAACTATATACGAGCTGCATTATTCGAGTCAGTTGAATTTTATACGTGACACTGCACACGCTGTATATACTTATATATATATATGTATATGCAAGTAAAAATCTCTCTCCTCTTCAATCATAAAACACAGGATTGTTTATTCAAGATAGGAGGATTTGCCTCATCCTCCGCGTCTCTCAGATTATCATCTTTCCCCAAAACTTATGTTAAAATATAAAAAGTCTTTTCAAGTAGATAATTTTTAACAAATTTGTATTAACTTTGTTCGACGAATTATTAACGAATGATTTTTATCATCTCATCGGGACAGTTTCGTTAGTTCGACTTGCTTAAAATTTAACATCTTTCAAAAATATACGATACGAATTTTTCACCGATAGTTTTGGATCGAGCGAGGGCGTCGTAAACCCCGAAACGAACGGCAGTGACGCAAACATACACACACACACACACACAAATGAAATATATATCTCGATCGAGCAAATATCTCACGTGGCGCGATATAGCCCATTAATTAGATTCTAAACATAGGAACACTCTTACTCCGTTTCACTATAAATCGAAGGCCTGTTCGTAAGCGGAGGGGAGGGGATGGAATCGTTTCCCGCAAAATAATTAATACAAGCCTTCCGGTTCACGCGCCAAAGATTTACGCGCGGCCGCGCGTATACCTTTCTGGATAGATGCATCTCGTCTTTCCGGCCTTCGAGTGATGATAATTATTACATTATCATTAACCGTTTTTTTATCAGAGATGCAAAGTTTCGTGGAAGGGAACACGAGAATGCGAGCCAAGGCGTAATATTATTATTATTATTATTATTTCTTTTTTTTAAACCGATCCTTCACCGCTTGATTCGCTTGGAGGCTGGATACAAAGAAGAAAATACGTGTCGGAATTAAATATTAGAAGGAGGGAAAAAGAGAGGTTTTTCGAAATTATTGTAGAGGAAAAAAAAAAGTTTATAATTTTTATTATGTTTATGTGTCTACTGAATTTATAAAATTTATTGGAAATATTTTTTTGAAAAGGAATCACGACGATTCGTATGTATAATTTTTCTGTTGTCGCGGGAAGAACATTTGTATTGGAAATTAATATGGAGATATTTGAATTCAATTGGCTTTTTGAAAAGGCACGGGGCAAAAGAATATTCAATGATTTATTAATATCGATGAAAACGCTGCGGTATATTGTAATACGTATTGTTTTTTTACTACAAAGGTAAAACGGCTTTAAATTTACGCCGTTATCGAAAACTTTATACTTTCATACTTAATGGTTTGTACATTAAATAGACGATTTACACGAGTTATTATTAAAATTTTTCCATAATCCACGGAATATATTATAAATAAGTTCGTGTACGATAAATGATTTATTCAGAAATAAAATGGGAGAAAAAACGCCAATTAAATGGTATAAATTATACATTTCCTGTATATATATATATCAATTATAAATATATCATGATATCAATCTGCAAATATTTCAAGTTTTATTTTACAATTTCTGTCCTGCGGTGGTTAATTAACTTTCCATAACCAAAATTTAATTTTCTTATGAAATTTCAAAGAATTCAAAGAATTCATTCAATCCAATAATACTTTAATATATCCTGCAATATAATGCAATGACGAAATAAAATTTATTATTTAATTGAATATAATAAAATATCCACTCCTTTGAACGAATAAAAAAAAAGAAATAATTTATTCGTATATAAAAATCTAATCTTCCAACAACTTTTATAACATATCCTTTTTCTTTTCTTTTTCTTTTTCTTATTTTTTTTTAAAGAAAAATAAAAGGATACGCTGATCCAGAAAGAAATTTGAAACCAATATCTTGTCTTTAACCGATTAAACCATTCACCTCAATCTTTTTTTCATATCCAACCACTCGAAACGATCATTACATCCTCTCTAAAATATAAAATCTACGAAACATCAGTAAATGCAAATCCATCGCATACATATATATATATAAGATTCATAAATATGCGTTCAAAGAATGAATCTACGTATATCCTAACAATTTATTTTTCACAGAAACACAAATTTACAAATATAATTTACATACAATATCAAAAAAAAAGAAAATCAAAAACTGTATCCCTTGCATAAATAAATTATAAAAATTTTACAAAAGCGGTGTATACAATATTCAAGCCATCGATACGTATATATTTTTTCTTTCTTACTTACCTCTCTAATACACGTACTCAATCAATATCCGTAAAAGGCAAACATAGCGTAACATCTAATAAATAATGGTAGAAAATGGAAAAATTATTTGTACACAGGTAACCGTGGTGGTTACATGTACAAACGATAGTAGGTCCGTAGTGCGTGTACACACTACGCAAACGTATCGATACGCAAATGAACATTGAGCAAGCAGAGATCCGGGCGCAACGCGGTTAAAGTGTATGTGCACGTGTGCAAAGGGAACATCGTTGTCACAAGTTAGGGCGTGCAGGAAACATGGAACACCGTTGTATATGTGGACCGAATGCACGATCCTCTCGTCTCGTCATCCGTTGTCATAATTGCGCGCAAACGCGCCAAACAACGCAACGAAACGCTGCGTTGAAAAGCTGCGCAAACTCGTATAAATAGATGCACACGAGGCACGCGCGTAAACATGAATATTTATTTTATCGTGCGTTACTAAATATTATTCATTGCCTAGTCCCATTTACATGAGAATCGCGTATATTGTGACGCGTACCTTGCGCGTGCAAGCCTCGCAGGGAAGGGAGAAATTAAATACGAAGAAGAAGAAGAGGAGCGTCTGCGGTCGGTTGCTTGCAGCTGGATCACGGTCTTGATCTTTAGGAAGCCCTTCGGGGTAAACCGCGTCTTTCCTCCTCTTTCCGCAGTTACGAGCATTGAAAGTACATTAAGGACCTTTACATCCGCGTCCACGTGTATGCATATTTAGCTTCGTTCGATGCGGATATATTCCTTCTTTTTTTTTTTCTTCTTCCTTCTTCCATCGTAAAAGCGTAAGAGAGCGTTCTTCCTTGTATATCGCGTGAATGGATAAAAAGTCGAGAGGAGAAAATTTTTCGATCGGTGTGGTTGAAAGTCGTTGATTGGAAACGGACGAGTTTTAAAGTATTGTACACGTTGGATCGCGCGTGGAGAGAGAAGGAGAGAGATTCTAAATGGCTACCTGTTAAGGCGAGTGTATTTGAGGTTAGGATCGTGTTGCAGCGTTAAGAACTGCGTAAGAAACTTCCGGGTTGACCTCTCCTGGAAATAGGTTTCGAAATCATGTTGTAACTGGCTTTAGTTACAACGGGGATTCATTGACATTGCTAATATTGCGTTGGATACGAAACTCGTCTTGGAAAGGTTTCAAATTCTTTCGTCTGCAGAAAATTTTGCACAGCGCACGCGTATTTCCTATCTTTCTCGTAAAATTTAATTTTATTTGTATTCCATTCATCCACGTATTTTTCTTTTTTGAAATATCCAATTTAAATTTTATTAAACGATCGGAGCTAACACAAGGAATCAAAGTCAAATTAAATTCCACGAAATTAATTATATTTTAACATTCGATTCTTCATAATCGAAATATCTAATCCGCGCGTGAACTATTCCGTAAGAAAGCCTTGACTTTTCTCATGGACGCAATAGAAACGAGAGGTTTAAGAGGCGCCGGTTCGCTAGCCGGTCAAATGTGTGGCTCGATTTCATTGACCAGACGAGGGAATCAATACTGCCGGGCACGTGGAACGCGAATATGTTTGCTTGGAGCGCAGGGATTAATCGTCATCTTTCGATGCACACGCACAACGTTTGTTTCAACGGTGTGTGGAGAGGGAGGCGGTGTCCTGATGGCGGGATTCCATCAGTTTTATGGACGACGGTGCAAATGGGAGTACGGTGAGCCCGCGTGGCCGTGTTCCGCGCATCGGTTGAATTTCTCGTGAGGAGAGAGGGGGTGGGGGAGGCCACGTTTTTCCGCCTAAGCGAGGCGTCAACAATGGCAGGGCGCGCAGAATTTTCGAGGCGATAACGCCGATGAAAAATGTATCGCGGCAAGATGAAAATGCATCGTAACGATCGCGACGGTTGAAAATGTTTTTCCTCATTGTTCCGCATCGGGCAACAGGGTTTTTGCGAACGACAGGATCCCGTTCGCCATGGAGAAAGCTCGTCCCTTTCGCAGTGGACGGGGGAAGAAGGCGCGGAGGGGTGAAATAGTAGTGGCAAATATTTAAATGCGCCGGCAGATATATGGGATGTCTCGAAGCGAAATAGTTACATTTTATCCATAGAATCCATCTTGGAGGAGAAATTTTATTGTTTCGAAGTACGACTCTCGTGCTTCACTCTTCTTTTCATCTTTTGTTCTCTGCCTTTTCTTTTCTTTTCTTTTCTTTTCTTCCGTTTGTTATTTAAATGAAGTATTCCGTTTCTTCTGTTTCCATGACATTTGCAAGGGGAGAGAAGTGGGTTGACCACGTACGTATGGATACTTTTAAATAATATTTCGCTGGAAGGGAATTGACTAGGGAGAAGAAGTAATTTGAAAGAAGTATCACGACGGTGTCTACGTGTTTTTGTACTTCATTTGCAAACCGCGTGCAAAAAAAACTGTATAACTTTTACAATCAAGTGGAGGACCTTGAATTGTTTGAAGGTTACTACGTAAAGGATTCTTCTTTTTCTTCTTCCTCTTCTTCTTCTTCATTTTTAAAGCAAGTCTGCAATTTTTACAGCAAGAAAATAATAATGACTGTCAAGTACCCTAATTAGTTTGGAAAATAAGATATTTACGTAGTTCATAATGAGTAAATGAGATACTAAAAGTTGTGTAGTGTATAATTTATTTAATTTCTTTTTTGTTTTGCATAATAATTAGTTTTTTAAATATTACGTCAGAATCAACATATATATACATCTCTATGTCTTCGTGTAAACATCTCTATAGAAACGAGATTATATCCGAAAAAAATTTTTAAATTAAATATCGTAATAATTCATCAAGTGAATTATAATCCTCGGTGAAAGAATCCCATTAGAATGCATTCTGAAAATCAAATTAAAATTTCAGCCTCACGTTGCAACTTCTTCGAAAATCACCAATTTTCGTCGTCGAAAAGAAAGAAAAAAGAAGGATTCATTCGTTCTCGAAACGAGTGCCGACTTACGTCTCGTAGAGCGAATCAAATTCGAATTTCACGCGTTTCATCGCGTAACATTTCTTGAGAACGTTTCGCGTGGATCTCGCGCGTGAAAATGGCGCCGATTTATTTGCTTTAATCCCCGCCGTTCATTGAAATCCGTGTCTTCGATCGTGCATCCACATTCGTAAACATCTGATAACAACCCTCGACACAAAAATAACGATTCAATAATAATTCCAAATCACGCCTTGTCACTTGTCTCGCCCTTTCCCTTTCCCCGATTCCGTGCCTCTAAACACGTGCCTCGACCTGTCCATCGAGCAAATTCGGGCGCGCGTGCTGCGCTTCCGACGCGGACGCCCGAAAGAAATTTCGCGTGCGTGATCAGAGTTGGCCGGAGGACGTGGCCGGGCCACCAGACATCAGCCAGGTGGCGGCCGAATTACAAGGTTTGCGCAAACGTGGCTTAAACGCCGCGTCTTTCAAGTATACATACATACATATATCCCCATGCGAAGCGGCCACGTTGGCAGGTAACAGAACTACCAGCAACAACAACAATAACAACAACAAGAAACGGGGGGAAGAACGCACGGGGAGCATGCTCGAGGAGGAAACGGGGCGAGGAGTCGAATCGTGGCGTGGAGTCCCAGGTGGGAGGCAGCTGCCAGGCGGCCGCAACACCTGCTCCTCCTCGTTCCTTTTTGGACGGTCGAGGACCCGTTTCGAGGATCGAAAAGGGATTCGCCTATCCACTCCTTTCTTCTCGTCTTTTTTCCTTTCTTTCGTCTGGATCATCCTCTCCTCCTCTTTCTCTCTCGTTCGAAGGAGGGCGCACTTCTTCCTGCGTCTGCATGCGGGTGCTGCGACGGCAGGTGCTGCATTTTTCTTCTTGCGCCACCCCTCTCTCTCTCTCTCTTATTACTGTTATTATACAGTGTAGCTTTTCTTCGACAGCACGAGGCACCGCTGACGACGCGTGGTAATCTTCTCTTCTTCTTCTTCTTCTTCTTCGTTTTCTTAAATACCAGAAACGGTGAATTCCCCTGGGCCAGGCCCGAAGGGAAATTTTTAAACGAACCTTCCGGTTCCAAGCTTTTGTCTCCGTTTTAATATCGATGAGCTCGGGATTCTAGCTTGTTCGTTCGAACGATTACGGATCGATGTATCGATATAGAAATGTATCGAGATTGGGATAAAGTCTCTAAAGTGAAGTCTGGTTAGAGTAGATATGCATGAGGTGTTGGAGGTGTTGTTCGTTTAATTTTCTTCCTTCGAGCGGCGATGTTCTTAAGATATATTGCGTCGTGACTTTTTCTTTTTTGACGATGGGAACAACGCGGAACAACGCGGGCTCATGCGGGTAGAAAGCAGGTGTCGCGTTAAATTCCCTCGCATCATTCTACGCACCGCACGTCATTTTTACGCTTCTGCTTTTCATTATTCAACGGCATCCTTGGGCATACATTTATCGACGCGTGCACACATCTCATTCCACCCATAAATGTTCAACAGCTATTAGACACCTGTACATTAACAGTGAAAAATTCGTTTTTTTTTTTTTTACGACTTTAGCAATTTTTACGTCAACGATATTCTCCGCGACCTTGTATACGACAAGACTTTTACAAGAAGTAAAAGTTTCAAAATCGTCTCCATCGTCGAACAATTTTAGCAAACGATGTCCATTCGCAAAAAAAAAAACCGAACTTTAAATTGGAGAGAAAAAAGTATAGCGACAAAGAAATAAAAACAAAAATTATCGAATCTGATCAGAAAATCAAAAATGGTGGATCGATGGTTGCAAGAAAACGTGCAACGTTGGATTGGCTCGTGGCTCGACTCTCGACGTCGTCCAAAAAAAAGGAAGAAAAAATACATCATGGGACAATTCAGCCGTCGTTTTCTTCTCTGTCCGTGGCCACCATCTCTCCCTCTCTCTCTCTTTCCTGTCCCCTTTCCTTTCTGTCTCCGTTGGCACCCTTCTCCTTGCCCCACCATAGCTCCCACGTCTGTATAAACGAGCACGCGCCACCACCTGCTTCTTATTATCCCCACCCCTCGATCGGGTGCAACGGGTACCCCTGCTCTTTCCACAACCCTTCGTGCAGCCGACCGGCGTTATTTCACACGCCGTTTTCCCTCCGCTGTTTTCTTACTGTCCCTTTCTCCAATGCGTTATAACATACATACATCTGCGCTTTTTTCTTTTTCTTTTTTCTTTTCTCTCGCCCGTTGCTCACAGTTGCTCTCCTCGACGACGAGGATTGGACAGACACTTGGTTGAATGCGATAAAAAGTAACGAAAATGAATTTGTTTTAATTAGGATGGAAGAAAGAATTTAAAGAATTTTAAGAATAATTCAAAGAATTATGGAGAATTGATAAAAGTTAGGGATTGTTATTGCAAATGTAAAGATATAGTTGATTAATCTTAATGCAGAATTAAGAAAATATCGTCAATTCAAAAATTTTTCAAATATTCATCCAATGTTTATTCTAACATGTATGATGTTTTATATATATATATTTCATACTTTCCTGTATTTTTAAAGTATACATAGATACTATATTTGTGTCTGGAAACTCATAAAAGTCGATGATGAGAAAGTTTATTTAAAAGTTAGGAATCAGTTGACGTAATGTTCTAAAAAAAAAAATAATAAATAAATAAAAGTTATAATTTTTTTTTTTTTGGTATAGAAACAAGCGTGTTATTTTAAAAATTCTTTTGAAAAATGTAGTCGTGATACGTGGATCTAATACTGTTCCTTTTGAATTATATAATTACCGGTATTAATATTAATACGTTGATGTGTTTAATTGCAAAACTTTTAACACAACGCAATATTTTTGAAATTTAAAATAGAATCCTTCCTCCCGCGGAAAGCCACGAGTTTTATAAACTGAATCTAGGATTTCTTTAAAATTCATTTCGTAAACTTTATAAACTAAAGCTTTTATAAACTAAAAGTAAAATTCTTTAAAAGCCATTTCACAAGTAAGCTAAAAGTACTTCTTAACTCCGTAATATAATATTAACCTACTAATGCGTTATTCAAATTTAGAAGAGATAGATGAAGTAGATATCATGATTTATCATAAATCAAAAATCCATTATTTCTAACTAATATGATAAATATTTTAATAAATTAAAAATTCATACTCCTTCTTTTCCAAATTTGTTTAAGTATATAAATATATATATATATATCTTTGAAAATTATCATTGCTTTTTCTTTTTTTTAAATTCAAATCCAATTTAAGTTTTCGATGAAAATAATATAAAAGTCTTCAATACTACCTTAATTTAACACATTACAATCTTATGTACTTTAGTTATAATAAATTCTGCTTTTACTTACTTTAATTTATCCAGTAATAATTCTTTTTCATACGATTAACAAATTGTTTAATAGTTTAACGAGTCGTGATTATCTTTATGGCGCAGAAAGCATTGCTTCAGGGATGAAATAAAATTGTAGACCCGTGAATACCGCAGATGTACAAATTAAATTGATATTCGTTTAAATTTAAATTTATACCTGTTCCATTTTTACTTTTCGTGCCACCTGTAAAATCATACTCTAATTTGTAATCTATCAACATGATTTGCCACGAGCGGAAATCTTCGACTGATACTTATTTTTTTCATAATTCTATATATATATATTCTATATAGAATTACTACAAAAAAAATATATAGATAATTTTAGAAAAAGTATACTATAAAACAAGTACAATTACAAATAGATGAAATTTGAATTGATACGTAGTTGTGAAGTTTATTTTCCATCCTTGCTGTTGGTAGTGACGGGGATGAGAGCAGATTACAGAGTAACTGACAGCAGTAATGACAACAGTAACCGATTTTCCATTACAAAAGCCGTCATTTTGACAGACTAGTCACCTGACACGCTCTCATCCCCATCAATTGCAATAGCGCGGAACAAACTTCAGAACTACATCCACGGTTCATTTCTCGTCCCTTCTCTCCACTTTCATAAGTATCCTCGTTTTATATCGTTGAAAGTATATAACGTGTATATGTATCTAATGGCAATCCTTGAATCTTGAACCTTTTATTTTTCCCGACAACTATACACCGACACAGGATAACAATGGTTTCCAAACTTCGTATCGATTAACACGTTCGATGCTCACGACAATCGTGATCTTCCTTCTAAGAAATGTAAAAGTTCCAACTTGTAAATTCAATTTTTGGATTTTCTCGATTGTATTTTTCGTCATTTTACAATTCAATTTCTTATTACGAAGAAATGAAAAATAATATTCGCTCTTCTATTTTTATTGCTGTTACGTCCAACTTACTGTTAAACTGTTTACTCGATTTCGTTACAGAATTAATTATCCCCTTTTCACGTTTTCACTCTTATTTACATACTCTGGTAATTAATCACCCCTTCCACAATCCGTAACATTCCAACCCTTCGCCCATTCTTTCACCAGGCGTTGGCCAAAAATCTTCCACGTTCCGAGGAATCGACCCTGTTGCCGTTTCAAACTCTCTCCCCTCCTCCCAGAGGCGAAGGCAGAATGTTTCGAGGGAAAATTTCAAGCGACAAAGACAAAATGAAATTAACAAGGCGTTTCTTTTTTTTCTCGATTCGATCGTTCTCCATCCATCCAAAACCTTTCTGCTCTTGACACTGCGTTGCGTTGGAAAAGGCCTTTGGCTTGCCTCTTCCGCGTGGAAGCCTTGCTTCATTCGATAGATCCATGATTTTCAGCCGGCTTTTTATCTCGCGTCACAAAGGCTAAGGTGAGCTTTCAACCGGCCGTGCACTCGTGTACGTAAGTAGAGGAAGAGTGTAATACCCGTGGGGAATAGGTTGTAATGTCTTGTGTACGAGAGTGGGGAAACTCTATATATAGAATATGTATATATAGAAGGTTACTAGGTTGAGAGAGTCGATTTCTGGATATCGAAACGGATACAAAATCTTCCGTTTGTTTGTTTTGGTTTACAAGCGGTTGAAGTTTGTGGATGAAAGCGACAGGTAGATAGATAGCTCTAACTTGGTCGTATTTCGTGTAAACTTAAATCGCTTGTGACTTGTGTTATAAATAAACGTTTGAATCAAATTTTTGCGATTATTCATCGTTTCCAAAGAATCGATTGCTTATCACAATTATCGCAATGATATTTTAATCAATTTAATGAGATAATAAAATGAAACGGAATAAATAATGAGTTATAATTTTATTTACATAATAATGATTAATTTTTTCGAACTGCAATTAATTGTAAGGTAAGATATATCGTTAATTGTAACAATTATAATATAATATAATATAATCGATACTTGCCTTCATTACTTTACGATCTGTTATTTTTCCACCTCCCATGCAAAGGTTTCCATAAAAGTTTTTAAAAAAATTTTTTTTAAAATTTAAACAAATCGAATCAATATTATTAAAGTATTCGCACGTATTGTTAAATGTAGAATTTAACGATCATTTATCAATAAATTTTCCTCGAAGCTGGTGTTTCTTCATCGAAAGACGTTATGGCTGAAGGAATCGCACGTTTTGCGGCTGATAGCGCGAAAAGGGGGTTGAACTATGGCGGAGGCAATTAATGTGTGAGCAAATAGACAGAGGATACACGTGGTCCTTGTACCGTCGAGATTCCTTCTCTCGAAATTATTGTACGTTGTCCTCTCCTGGAAATTTAATCAAACCACGCTCTTCCTCCTTGACTTGTGAAATAGGCCTGGCAGTCTATTAATATAAAAAATTGCTCGTCCTTTCTTTTTCATTAGTGCGCCTCCTTTGTAAAAATAAAGTATTTTTGGTATTTCGATTAACCGAGAAAGAGAGAGAGAGAGAGAGAGAGAGGGTAGGGTTCCTGAAAGTTTGCTTCATCGAAATAATTGTCATTTGTCTCTGGAAATAACCCTGGAACTAATTACGACTTTCCAAACAATGTTTACTTTCCCTTCTAATTAACTAACCCATCCTCCGTGGAACGAGATTGAAATTCCTGGCAAATAGGGTAAAAAATAAATTAAGAGAGGTTCTTGCACGGCCGAATCATTGTTGTAATGCATAAAGAAGTTGGAATAGGTTGTAGGAAATTATTATTGTACGGTCCAACTTTGATAACGATTCCGATTTGAAGGGGATCGCGCGGGAAATTTGAAAATTTTTTAACTCGATCTGCAAGTATCTATTTATTTCTTCCTTGAGAAACGAGAAAGAAGAGAGATAAATTTTTCCCAAGATTGCTTAGTTGAAATATAATTTGAAATTACTTGATCGAGAAATAAAGATTCAAAGGTGAACGTAAAAGGATATAATGGATTAAAAATTCATTGTAGCTCGAATTTACTATTTTTCATAGCTTTCATTTTGGCACATCGATTTACAACTCTTCCAACTTTCGCAATATTCCACTCTCAAGATTCAGACTTGGAGTGTATTCACCGTATATATTTTTATTAACGAAATTGAATTAGCTCGTTTAATAAGTTGCGCAGGTTGCATAAGGAACCGTTTTCAAATTTAACCAAGTTTCATAATGCTTTTACGAGGGTATATTCGCTTCCAAATACAATAATCATAAGGAACGCGGCGAGCCTGTTTCGATATCGGTGAAACAATAAAATCCGTATCGATCGATTTTCGAACCAATCGTTTTGCGATACGAAACACGAAGGAACGGATAAAACACTCGTGACTGTCGTGACGATTAATTTTTATCGTTAATCCAAACATCTATACGCTGTCCTTTCTTTAATCCATTTACCTGCTGTTTAAGTTCCCGTTTCTCCATGGCTGAATCCAATCATGCTATTCCATCTTTCAATACATGTATTAACAATCACATTCGAATCTTTGTAATATAGCAATTTTATCTCATTCACTTCCATTCCCATTTGAAAGTAAAACTTCAAGAAACGCAAACTTATCATTCAACACACTTCTACAAATTAAACAATTTCAACATACCTCGAACTAAGCCTCACTTTCTCATACGTATTCGATTCCTCTCTCCTCTATTATAGTTAAATTAAATCTACTGGCTAAGGAAATAAGAATAATCTCAAATCCCTTCTCGAAATACCCACAAATAAATAAATCGTTGGAGGATTGATAAAGACAAAAAGGCGAGGGGACAACTTGCCCGATTCGCGGTGTAAATTAATTTCGAAATCCAAGCAAGGCAATCAGGATCGTTCAAGAAAATGGATAGATTACGCCCAGTGGGCATATACATCCGATACTGTCGAACTATGGGGCAAGTGCATTAGCGTAAATCATCGCGGAATATCTGAGAACTGGTCGTCGCCGTGGATCGGGAAGGAAACCGCGAAAACAAAGCGAGGAGAGGAGAGATACGGCGGAGCTCTCGATCCGGCGTGCGATCCGGGTTTTGACGGTGAACGCGATCGCGAGGGAAACGACGATCGCACCTGAACCAAAGAGTGGGGGGAGGGAGGAGAGGGAACGTGTTTATAGCACCTGTCGGCTGCTTGTACGCAATGGCACGAGTATATTTCACGCTGACAGATGCGACGTTCGATTCATCGTAAATACGTTCCGCGCAACAACATCGAACAGGCATTCTCTCCTCGCTCGAGTACGAGTTTCACGGTTGCCGATGTTACGCGTCGATTTCACGGGCAGGGAAGGAAGGAGGAGGAGGAGGGGGAGGTTGGTGATTTCGTATACAACAATCTTGGCATTACATCGGTTGTAAATCGGTTCGTCGTAAATGTTGCATTAGGTTATATCGATGTTAATGCATCGGCCGGATTGAAAAATGTTTTCAAGGTTTTGTGCAGTGAGCTCTCGTGCAACGCTATACGCGAGCGGAGTGTATCTCTCGTTGCTTGACGCAATCATTTTGCTACGAGCGTGATTTCTTGATTGAGGTAAGATTTGTTGGACGTGTTGAAACGAATCGATGAAATTAATGATTGATTGTTTTAGATAATTATTAGGTTCGTTTTAATCTCAGGATGATGAAAATGATTGTATCGGTTAAGAAAATTATTTTATATGAATCAATGTAAATTATGCGTAAGAATGGGAATGGGGAAATTCAAATTCGTTTATCGAGAGAAATTTGAATAGACGCGTTTCGTAGAAGGTAAATTATTTTGTAGAAATTTCGTAAGTTTGTTTTATTTCGTCCGTGTTGGTATATCGCGTCAACTGTTTGATAAATAAGGATGATCGAGAAGCGTCTATGTTAGGGATTATTGAATGGAGAAGAGAAACTTTTCACGAGTGGGAGCTTTCGAAATGCAGAAACGTTTCATTTTCCACTCAAAGTTCGAAAGTCAATTTGAAGTTAGGAACAGCGAACCTATGGCTTTGTTATTGGCGTGGCGGAGGAAGTAGCTTAAGAGTTGAACAAAGTAGCAGGGATCTTGTAGATCCCAATAAGTTACAAATTTACTGGTGTGTGCGTGTGCAGTTTCTTTTGAACAAACTCGAGTTAATTTTCCTTTTCTTTCGTTCTATTTGATCAAAAGATAAACAATATATTGAAAATACGAAGAATAGAAATTATTTTTAACGTAAATCAAATTGATTGCAAAGAATAATTGGCGGCAATAAAAAAGATCGATAAATAAAATTTGAACGAAAAATCTCCTCCTTTTGAATTCTTGAAAACGTTTCAAAATTTGGATAAAATTTTCTGCGAATTGTTCGAAAAAAAAATTTCACTTCTTCTCGACATACAACATCCTGAAACATCGAAAGATCGTTCAAAAAATTCTAAAATTCTGATCGCTTGAATTTTTCTCCCGTGCCACCTCTTCTCGGATCATATTTTCCTGATACCCGAATAACCATTATTCAAAGCAAAGAATCCAACGCGTCGTGCCTCCGAGCAATCACTCTTCGAGCAAACTTCCCCATTTATAAGCCGAGCGACCAGCGATTCGAACGTTTCCACACCGACCAGGACAAAGATTTACTCGATCTCGATTGCTGATTTACTCGATCTCCTCAAGCGGCCGTCGTTCAAGTTACTGCACGGCGTGGATCAGCGAGGCGCGAATCTTCGGTGTGCGCCGGTGTCGCGATCGAACGTGGAACGAGCGTTGGTCGATATTGCACCTGGAACAGCGCGGTCGACACCACGGTGTCGTCGTACCTCGATGTTATGCGGCCATAGGTCATTGCTTTAAACGTAATGACTCAAACGGGAAAGGAGTTATTATTTTTTTTTTTTCTATTGAAAATAAAATCTTTTCGTTTTTCATGAATATTTTCTTGAATACAAATTAATTTGAATTTAATTATTGAAGATAAACAGAGATTATTATTGGCCCAATGTTAATTAATTAGTAGAAAAATTGGAAATAATCCCTGTTAAAAAATACTTGTTCACTCGCTGCGACAATAAACTAAAAACTTCCAATTTTTGAATTACTGCTTACAAATGTATTTTCAAATTGTGAATATAACATTTTCGATGAATGGGAGCGAGGTTCTCAGAACATTTAAAGTCGCAATTTCCTAATTAGAAGGCGAGCGATTTTAACATTCATGAAAATACCTTTTTTTCTTTTTTTTTTTTTTTTTGCGTTTGTGCACCAACGTTGCCGATGGCTGCACAAGGAGAAAGAGGAGCATACCAGAAGCTGGAACAGGGATGCCAGCAAAGGAGGATGCAAAGGGGGATGCCGAGTGAATGCCTGGATACTGACACTGGGTGGCCACTCTGTGTTCCATCCACTAGCTTTTCTCTCTCCATTCCCAGCTATCTCTCTCTTCCTCATCTCTCTTTCTCTCTCTCTCTCTCTCTCTCTCGCTCTGTGTTACAGCTTGTGCGTATATATATATCTGTCTCCTTTGTTCCCGCTCGCAGACATAATATCGACAACTGGTCCCGCGAGCGTTCATCTCGTACTGTATTATTGTATCTCGCGCGATATTTGCGAGAGATCGTGCCGCCTACGAGAACGAGTGTTACGCGTGTAACTCGCTATCAGGGAGAATCAGGGCGTCTATGAACCGAGTAACTCCCGTTAATATTAGAACACGTTCGATCACATTAAGGGGATCGTGCGAGGCTGCTTTGCATGGCATAGGACGCGTGAAATCGTTTCGTGGGTGTTTCATTTGCCATTTTCGCGTTTCCCACGTTGGAACGATCAATCTTTTATTATTAACCTTTCGTTCAATTTCTGATATTAAACTTTTCAAAAAACAGAGAGAGAGAGAGAGAGAGAGAGAAATTCGATATAATATTCGAACGCGAAAACAAAAATTGAAAGCTGTATAATAATAACGCGAATAAATAGGGATGGTCGTCGTGTTCCTCATCGAAACCGCTAACTACGATAATTGAAAATCGATTTCATCGTGCAACAAACACCTCCCTCGTGATGTTCATTAACGATCGAAATGGGGGGAGACTTTCCATCGATAAAGAGCGCGATTAAATCGATCGATCGAATCGAATTTGGTATGTGTGTGACTATTATTAATTACATCGTGTCCACGTGCAGGAATATAATGTTCCCGCCACTTAATAACAACGATCGACGACGATAATTCGATTTTGCTCATGGCTATTCGCCCTCGTAGTTCGTATTTCGAGACTTCTTCGCCAATTAATATCGCCGAAAATTAAAGTTAAAGCGGGGGAAGCGGACGAACGGCGTGGCCAGTCGAAAAGATCAAACGTTGATCGACCGACCAGCAATCGGTCGTTTCACGAGTTTTCTCCGGTTAATTAACCACTCGATCGCGCAACGCAGACGGCGTGCAAGGGTGGTTTCGGTGCTGGTGGGTGTTGAATCAGAGAGTCGCGATTATCGGCCTTTTTAATCCCCATCCCGTAAGCGTACACGCGCTAATTAATCCCAAACACGCCTGAAACGCATCCTCGCGGGGGTTGAATTAATATACCGGATTCTATTTTTAAACACGTTTGCACATTTATGTTTGTGGATTTTTTCAAGTTTTTTTTTCTGCTTCTTCTTCTTTCTCATTTGTTGAGGCGTCCATCAGCGATCGATGCCAGATTTTTAAAGCGAAGTTTATTTAAACTGGTCCGATCAATTGGACGTGAGATGAAAGAATTATATATATAAGTATATGAAGGGATATTTTTATATTTCATAAATGAATCACTGGAAACTCATTATAGTGTAATTTAGAGTAAGGATAATGGATATTGGAATTATATTTTAATGAATAATTAAAATCAATTTAATATGTATCAAATAATTGTATAAAATATGTATAATGGAATAATGTTCACGTTCACATCGTATCGATATAAAGTACCAATTATTATTTTCTTTTTTTTTTTTATATGTACAATCGTACATTAGATTATATTACAAATTTACTTTTAATAAATCATGTACTTAAAATTACCAACTATTACCAATGATTTATAGACGAAAGTTTACCTACGTATGTCTCGCTTTATTTCGCGGTAATAAAGATTTAATGGTAAAATGTTCAAACGTTTCTCATACACCGTAATTATATACAATTATTTACAATCGTGTCGCGAGCAAAGTGCAAAATAAACCTACCATCTTACGAGATTTTCTTTTCTTGCGAATAATAATAATAATATTAATAATCATTCAGAAAGAAACCACATAACTTCCAATTCTTCTTTCAAACAAACCTATTCAATTTCATATTTTATAAACCAATATCATAATTAGCACTACGAATAAATCTTCGCGAATAAATTTGTGCCAACCGCGCAACAATAAATTGACATCTACTCGTGCAAAGAAACGCGCGGTTTCTTACTTAAAACCGTATCAAAAAAAAAAAACAGTATCGAAAATAACCCAGGGTACAGGGCGGATAGCTCGTTGGCAGGCGTCCAAGATCCGCTCTCTCTCCCTCTCTCCATCTCTCTCTTTGTTACCGCATAAAGCTCCTACTGCACGCTCACCTAACAGAAAACCTTCCTTCCTTCCTTCCTTCCTTCCTTCCTTCCTTCCCCCGATTACGAAACGCCTTCTTCCCAACCATCCTTCCACCCCTTTCACCCGTACATAAACAATAACAATAATCGAATTATAACATCCCTGCTACGATCCGTACGTTAATTCCCTGATCGATACTAGCCGGCATATGCAAACGAGCAATGAGAGGCCACAGAGAGAGAGAGAGAGAGAGGGTGATTGGCCCCGCGTGTGTACGCGTTACATACATACATACATATATAAATATATACATATATCTGGATCGCTGGAAGAAACACCCCGCCAGAGGCGGAGGGGAGGAAGGAAGAAGAATGGATAGAAGAAGGTTGCATCCTTTCGCCCTCCCCTTACCCTCGAACGACTGCGGTTTTCGGATGCGGATCCGCAAAATAGGACGGAGCCACCCTCTTTTCGAGAGGGCACTCGCCGACAGGGACGAGAGGGAGAGAGAGGGAGAGAGGCCGGATGCATGGAGCACGACGCGGATAAACGCGGAGAGCGAAGGTGGATGAACCGCGCTGAGGTGGTGGTCGGTGAATGGAGGAAGCACGGAGGGAGGGAGAGGAGGTCGTCGGCCGGAAAGAGACGCACGGTGGGGGAGGGATCGTCCTGGGACGGAGGAGTCGCGGGCGGACAATGTGAAAGTTTTCTGCGATTATTTCAATGGGCAGCGCGACGAAAACGGCGGAACTTAAATAAAAAGGCCGGGATCTCGAACAATGGCCGAATCTACCCCTACCGGTCTCGCCACCGACCGAGACCGGCGACTGTGTGTAAACAGGTTGAGGGAGTGGAGGGTGGACGGGTTGGGTAGATTCCGGCAGACTGCTAAGCGGACCCTCCCCTCCTTGTTGAATGTCGCGGAGCCTGATCAGGGAAACGGGCGGGCTGGCTGATCAGAAAATTATATAATTCACGGAGACGTGATTTGCATCCATCCCCCTTTGCGCGCGTCCCCTGTAGTTTAATTGCGAGCGGGAAGGATTACCGGTGTAAGGTATTATTACCGGTGTAATCGATTCGAGATGATTTCGAGAGGAAGGAGTCGGAAAATTGTTGGATCGATTAACGAGGATTGTTGTTTGATTCGATTTGCAACAGCGCGAATAATTATTGTTCGATACATGCGCTCTTTATGTAAAGAAAGATGAACATGAACGTATACATATTAATCAAGATTAATCTTCTCGCGTAACGAAATTGTTAAGAGAAATATCTTCGAAACGATGAAAAAAGGAACAGAAGAGCCTTCCTTCTCAAAAATCGATCCTTAACCGATACCTTAATTATCTCGAGCATCCCTCGTCTCCACCCCTGAAAAGCACAACAACGAGACGATGCTAGCACGAAAAAAAAAAAGGAGCACGACAAAGTGTCAACAACCGGCCACGATCCACGACCTTCGCGTAACAGCATCTCTCATTCTCGACCTCACCACCCCCCCGAACCCACGAACTTCGATCGCGATCGCGTTCGATCTTCGAAGCGTATTCTTCCTCCTCCTTTTTTCCTCCTCCTCTCTCCTTCTCCTCTTTCTTTTTCTTTTTTTTTTTTCCACCCCGATCAGCCGGGGCGCGATCCGCTCGATATTTCCATCGGGGCGAGGAGCGGGTAGACACCGTAGGTCTCGTTCCTCGAGCACGCACATTCGACCCGGCGTGGCGCAGGGTTGCGTGCACCGGCCACCCTCCGCCAGACTCGGTTGGGCGGGGGTGCAGCAGCCTGGGAGCAGGATGTGGAGGAGGTGGATGAACCGGGCGGCAGTCTGCAGAGTTGAGCGCGCGCGCTCAGCACTCGCAACACAGACGTCGTTCTTGCATTCGGGAGGCAAGGTGGTAGGCGTGCGTACAATACGTAAGGGATAGACACGCAAAAACACGGATACACGGATACGCGTAGCACGTGGATACATAGGAGGATGGGAGGCGGCCGCTGATTGTGGTGGTGGGTACACGGGGCTTGGGGGGAGGAGAGAATCGGTGTAATCGCGGGGAGGTGGAAAGAGGGAGGGAGAGGGAAGATGGGAGGAAGGGTGTGAGAGAGTGGCTGGGTTTCCTGGGTTCGTTGTCATGACGACGAAACCTCCGCTCTGCCAGACCAGACAGAGATTCGACGGCAATGGGCACACGAATGCAGAATCGAGAGGGGGTGTGGGAGAGAGAGAAAGAGAGAGAGGGAGGGAGGAAGAGGAAGTAGGATGATGAGGTGCACGCAGAATGGAAAAGAAAGAGTAGCAGAGGGGAGAGTGGAAGGAAGAAGAAGGGAGAGAGAGAGAGAGAGAGAGGGTGTGAAAGAGATGGATGTTGCGCAGGAGGGAGGGAAAGATTCGGGCGAGAGAGGGATGGAGACGGCCACTCTTCATCCCTCCGAAGCTACCTCCAACTGTACTTCCAACCGTCCCTCCTAGGTCGTCCTGCAACCCTCGCTGTCTGGCAGGTCGTTTGTTGCACCGAATCCGCCGAGCCAGTGGTTCTCCGCGGTTGAAATGTGGCAGCCACCGTGGCGGGTGCTTCAACCCTGCCGACTGGTAAGTTTGTTGCACCCCAAAGCCAGTGATTCTCCACTTCTCGGCTCTCCATTCTAGTATTAGATTTAGCCTCGATGTTATAATAATGCAGGAACGAACAAATGGTGGATATTCGACGATATATGGATGATACAAAAGAAAAATTGCACGTAAAAAAAAAAAGAAAATAATGGGAATGAAATGAAAATCGAAGAGAGTAGAAAAATGAAATTTTCTTACGGGTCAAAGTTTGCTTCCCCTCGACTATAATTTCGTTCGCAACCCTACAAATAACGCCCAACCCAAGTGATATTACTTTTACTACAGCGGCAATATCGAGCTTCCATAGCATTTTCCATGGGGTAATGAAGAAAAAGGAGGAAGGCATGTATCGAGCACACGTTTATCAGATATGATATTATTTATTAATATAATATATCTTGTAATATATATACATATATAAGTGGGTGCGTATGTATGTATGTATGTACGTATGTATGTATATATATATATATATAAATATATATATATATATATATTTTATATATATATTCATTTATTATATCTTATCCTCTCTCGTATCGTTAGACATACGCAAAACCCTGATAGATTGGGATTAACTGTATTACATCTCTTTCCTTTCTCTCTCACTCACGCTCATTCATTATATATCCTCATTCCTTCTTTCTTTCTCGCACCCATACGCGCACAACTTATTTCCCCATCGTTTCCATTTTCCCATCCATCGTACTTTTCGACGCTTAATTGCAAGGAATGCGCGCACCGCGTTTCTCTCGTCTTGGCCATCGTTTCACGCTCTGCTAAGAAAAAAAAAAAAAAAAAGAAAAAGAAACACCTACGCTTACTTCATTCGAATAACAACTTTTTTTTTTTTTTTTAACGAGACGGCGACAAACCGTCTCGTGGAACCCACGTCTCGCTCATCGATCAACTCGAATCCCCGTTGGACGATCAGAGGCACGTTGGGCAGAAAGTTGGACGACGAGCAGCGTCCAGACGTCGAGACGCCTCGATCCCCTTCGAGAACGAGAACGAAAGCGTCGAATTAGCGTCGCTCGCGTGACGGTCGGATGGAAACATTTCGAGCAATTATGGCTCGTTCCGTCAATTTCGACGTTTCAAAGGTCGAGGGTGGTATTATCCGTTGGAAATAATTTATGGAAAAGGGTAGGGCAAAAGTTTTCAAGGAGATCTCTGGGCTCTCGATTGAAGGGATCGATTTTTTCTTTTTCTTTTGTAGATATTTTATAGGAATCACGAAAGGATCGATCGGTAGAATGAAGGGCGTAACGAGATTCGAGTGCTGTTCCTGTTGGCCGGAAATGATCGATAGAGGGGCGCTGCTCGCCGGAACTGACCTGCCTCTACCGGTCGCGCTTCCCCTCCTCCCTCGAACAGGCTCCTGACAACTGGAAACACCTCGATATTTTTTTTTTGCGAAACGATGATTATTTTTATATCGTATGGAATTTCTCGGGCATCGATTTTGTTATTGCGCGTGTTGGAATAAAAGTATTAAATTAATTATTTTATAAAAAAAAATGGAAATTTTTCGTGAAATTTTTCGAATTCCCCATTATATCTGTAAGTGTAAAACGTTGTGCGTTGTACGAGTAATGTGTTGATGTTATGTAAAAATATATATATAGAGAGAAAAGCTTGGCGAGATGTGCTTGTTTAAAATACATTTCAAGAAGATTCGATACGATCGTTATTTTTAAAATGCGATTTTAGTTTAGATGTTATAATTTACATTTGCTTTTAGATTTCAATGTAACGATAAATTCTTCGATGCGGAGAGAAGGAGGAGGATATTTCAAAAAAGCAAAAGGAAAAAAAAAAAGAAAACAAAAATGAAAAGAACTTGATAACTTGGTTATATTTGCAAAATGATATAATGATATTCAATCACGTTGATTAGAATGAGACTAAAAATACGTATTCAAGTCTGTCTTTCAGACTTCTACTCGAGGATCTCTATGAGGGTGAATACCCTATCCACTTCTCTCGGAAAGACACTCCGTGGGGATCGTCGCCCCCCTGGTGTATGTACCTCTTTTCGTCGAGATGCCGAGTACAATGGTGATAATATTGCAAAAATAGATTTCTCGTGCAATATACGAGCGTCGTTACCCTTAAAACGAGGTAAAATTATGTCTCTGTCCGCGCTTTCACCGTTCTCGAGCACTTCTCGCTTCTCGTCTTTCCGTTATAAATAAATTAAAAAAAAAAAAAAGAATCGTATTTTTTTGTGAACAAATAATAAAAAGCACAAATAAAAAGAAAAATATTATGTACAAAGACACAAGACAACGCACGAGCAACGAGACGATAAATAAAAATTGATCGTACAATTGGAAGCGTAGGATCGTCAAAAGCAATCTTTCTACTACCCGCCTTCTACTATCGAATCCTCGAAATGGAATGACGTTTATTCGAGCACTTCCATTCTAGAGCATATGAAATGCGTTTCGTGTATATGTGACTCGCAACGAGGCCGTATCGCGAGGGTGTATTCAATCGGCGATCGCGTTACCGCATACAGCCCAACGCTATTGAATGGAGAATGTGCGTGTTCGTTTTCGGGATATTAAATGTAATATGGGGAAAAGAGAAAAATTGCTCCTTTCTTTTTCTGTATATTCTTTTTTCTTTTTCTCGTGACATTCATTTTGGATTATTAAAAGGAAAAGAAAATCGCATTCCGTTCGGGGGTTTTTTTTTTTTTTTAATAACACTTCGTTTTGCGATGTTTTTTCTTTTAAAAAATTTCGTTCTTTTTCCACGAACTACGATTGCAAAAAAAGAAAAAAAAGAAGAAATCAATACGTGGGAACGAAAATAGGAATAAGTACGAAAGGAAATTTCATTCGTCGGACGAAAATAATACAGCGTCGACAAAGCGATTTCAATATTCCATTTCGCAAGCACGCACCACTTCAGCTTCGTCCACTTCGAATAAAATATCAACCACCGAGTCCGAATAAAATGCCAACGACTTTTTCCAATTTTACCGACGCTACATCGAATATCGCTCGAATCACGTCCACGTCAAATTGACATTTTCTTCTTCTTCTTCTTCTTTTTTTTTTCAAACGAACCTCAAACGAGAACAAGGTTTAATCTTTCTCCCGCGAAAAATGAGCCGACCGAATAATTTTCTGCCGAGCGTGGTCTTAACACGTTCTGCGTCGTATCGAGCCATTGATCGTAATTACTTTCAATAGTTGAATAGAAATAGGATTTTTAGAAGGAGAAAAGAGGAATTAAATTCAAGAAATTTAATCGCAAGAGTGTTATTTTTGCGTAATTAAGGAGAATGTTTATTCGGAAATTAAAAAAATTAATTCTTACGTGATTAATTCATAAATTGACTTATTCGTGTCACGTTACATTCGTGTTCGAAAAAAGAAGTTAAATTGGATTAATTAAATTAAATTAGAATTAACCTCTTGAGAAATGAATATACATATATATCGAGGTCAAAAAGGAATAATTACTCGATATATTTCTGCAAAATTAAAAAAAGAGATAAATAATCTCTAAACAGAGATTATTCAAAATCACGTATAATTTAAAAAAAAATACACCGCCGTTCATAAAACTTATTCCCAATAAAACAAACTAAAAAATTAAAATAATTCCTTCCGGAGGAGCACTTGAGCATTCTCTTGTTCACTCGAAAATAGGGTTAAATCTGGGGGGGCAGGGAAACGCGCGGAACGTGTTAATAGGCCAACGATGACGTTTCGAACGTTCCTGACCTGCTCAACGTGTGCGCGCGCTATGTATATTCGATGCACCGGTCGACAGGTGCATCGGCGTGTAATGTCGCGAACAAGTGCGGCCGCACCTGGAGGTCGGTGCCACGTGCCATTGGTTCAAAGGTCACGGTACGCGCCACTTGCTCGTGTTTCGATATTATTATTACATCGAGTCTGATTGCTGCAGCTACATTTATACTCCGTGCCTCATATGCACGCTTGGGACGTGATTCTCTGGAATCACGTGTAAATCTTCGTCGATGATACGATTCCGCCATCACAGGAATGGCGGAGATGGAGATAAAAAAAATCCTGCTCCTCGCAAACATTCACGAACATACATTTCGTAATTTAAATTTTATTCTTCTTCTTTTCTTTCTCTTTGCTGTTGTTGTTATTCTTCGATTTTATCTCGTATATTTTTCTTTTCTTTTATTTTTCTATATTTATTATTATTATTATTATTATTATTATTTATTTTGCTTGCTTTTACGCATATACATCCACATGTATATATATAAGAATATATATATATATATATATATATGTATATATGATCTATATATAATAATTAGGTATTAGATAATAACAATTATCATTGTGTATAATTATGCCGGCGTATTTTTTTGGAAACACAGACGCATACATGTACGCGTGTATGCATTCTCATGAAAAAAACGGATAAGAACGTGGACACACAGGTATCGAAAGTATGTGTAATATAATATATTTATATTCATTTTTCATTTTTTTTATATATATTTATATTTATGTATGCATGTAATCGTATAGATGTGATTTTTTTTTTTTCTGTTTCGATTCTGTTCAGGAGTATACATATTGCATATAGAATAATTCACGACAACCTGTTAAATCGTTTGATCTTCGCTTCCGGTTATCGTTTTATCGCTTATCAGATGATCGATTAACTTAGGCTACGGATATAAACGCGTCGGAGATGAATGCGAAACGTGTGATACTTTTTCTTTTTATTATTTGTTATTATAAAAAAATATTGAAAATATAATTTTTTTCCTTTTTCCTTTTTTTTTTTTCTTTTCTTTTCTTTTTTCGCCAAATCTTTCGTCGTAAAGGATGCAATCGAATAAGTAAAAAGTATCTTTGAAACGAAAAATTTATCCGATGATGGACCATTCGAATTATTAATTAATACCAAGTATTTTTCACATGGAATTTCAATCGAAATTACAGAATCCAATTTCCATCTTCTTTTTCAGTTCAGCAATAATAAGCAATATATATACGTAATAAATATCTAGATACGTATATTGATTTTAGACTTTTCGGGTGTAAGAAAGTAAGACTTTAAAAAGTACAGATCCGTCACATGGATAAATTCGTTTCAAGTCGTTCACTTTCCCACCCCCTATTATCCTAACTATCCTGGAATCTAAACGTTGGGTCAGCTAAGTGAAAAGATAATCGTGTTAAAATCGGGTTCAACGTTGAATCTTCCTTCCCGACGTTATTTTCTATGAAACTTCACCAATTCCTCCCCCCTTCCCTTCACACTTCTTCCTCGTTCGATTCTCATGGGGCTCGTCGAACGCTCGAGAACCAGGGGGGGAGGGGTTCCGCGTGTGCGTGTTCGATGTTTACGGTGTTTCGTCTCGTTCTTAAACGCATCGCGCGTATGCTCACGGAGGCTGGTTTGCTCTCCCTCCATCATCACTTTTGATACGCTTTTCTCGCTTCAAAACGTCTAAAAATTGTGTGTTTATATGTGTGTGTTTGGCACCGATTTTTCGACTACGATCTCTCCGTTTGCATCTTTGTCCTCTTGCCCCTCCTCCCTCTGCCCCACCCTTGTTCTTCTTCTTCTTCTTCCTACCTTTCGTCAATTTTTTCATAATTCGTTGCTCGATTAATCATCATGCGTTCGTCAATTTTATTTTCGTGTTTCACATCGTGTCTATGCACGTGCACACAGCCCCGCTCAAAGGTCATAGGACGGTTTGATTTGGTAAAATTAAAAGGGTAAATAAGCGAGTAGTGATATTAAAAAATGATGAATTTAAAGTTCGTTTTATATTTGTATAATGGAAAATACAGTTACGCGCGAAAAAATTAATAAAAATTTTTAAACGATAAATTTAATTCATAATTAATCTAACAAGTTGAAACGAATTAACGTAGATTTGTTAATAAGAAAGAAGAAAAATATCGAAATAAAGTTAAAGGTTTTACAAAAGGTTTTTTTCCTATGACCTTTGAGGAAGAATGTCTTCTCTGAACAAGGGAGGAGGAACAGGAGAAAAGGGTAAATTCGACATATATTCGCTAATTAGCGATAAGCGAAAGCTCGGATACATTCTTCTCTTCTCTCTATCTTCTTTTTTTGTAATTTTTTTTCCTTTTTTATTATTTTTCGAGCGTTGTTATTTTACGATGCTGAGCAAAAATCGATTTAATTTAATACGGATTAAAGCCTCCTCCTCCTAAAAGGCTCCTCCACGCTTACGAGCATCGACGAGGAAACTGCAAGATTCGAAACTGCTCCCTAGTTCCTTTCCCTCGTCGATTTTTTTCACGATGTGGCATTCGAAATTGAGGGGGGATGATCGATTGGATATCGAATGCGCTCGCGGATGAGCTTAATTTCTAGTTAAACGCTCGATAGGATCGATGATCCGAATGGAAGTTTGTTTTATTGCTACGTGGTCTTTAATCCAACTTTATTAGGAAATAATTGTCAACGGGATGAATTATAAATTCTTTCGTCTTTTCGATGTACACGCAACGTGGTGTATACTTTGATTATTTTATCATAAAATAAAAAAATAACGAATATATATTTTCGTCTCGATAAAACATACCTTAAGTTCTTTTTAGTCATCAACTTCGCCCTCCTTACAAAATCATCGCGAGAAAATACTTTTGTTTCTATTGGTATTATGATTAATAAAAGAGATTTTTTTTTCCTTTTTTCTTTTCTTCTTTTTTTTTCTTTCTTTTTTTTTTTTTTTAGTCTCGAAAAATTGCTTTTTTAATTACACCTCCCTACAGCCGTTCTACTTCCGCCATCTCTCTGCTACACTGATCCAGAGAGATTCTATTTATACGAATATATACTTTACAAGGTTGAGCATTCGAATATCCCATAAAAAGTTTTATTAAATATTCTCGAAATTTGATATCCTCTCGCGGCTTCCGTTGCCACGCAGTTTGCCGAACAATTGACCCCGAGGAAATTAATTTGAGCTTGAGAAGGGTGCGTCTACCGGTTACCTTTTCCCCGTTTACGGGGGAGGGAAGAAAAAAAAGGATTTTCATCGAAAATCCTAGATCCACGATATCTCTAAAAATTTTGAAAACATCGGATCATTAAACGAATTCGTCATGAACAACGTACAAAGTAATGAAGTCCAACAAAAAAAGAATAATAATAATAATCTAAATATAAAGGAGAAATAAATTTTAACAAAATCTCAAAAACAAAATCAAATTCGATCTACTTTGGTAGTTCTAACGTAAATTAATTCGTATTAATACTAAATTAATGAAATCATCGATGAAAGCGAAGGAACCAAGTTGTTCGCGATTTCAAAAGAAATAAAAAAAAAAAAATTCTTCTCTCGCGATAGATAGATTTTCACGAAACGTATTTCAAAATTCAGCGTAGCAGCGACAGTAAAATGAGAAATACCAGTAGCACAATATCGACACAGACTTTTGATTTTTTTCATACCGGCCGTTTCGATGCGTGCAAAGATCCTCGCAATGCACTTGAGCCAACGGGGGTAACGCCACGCTTTGAAAAGCGATAACCTCTCGTTAACGGTAATGAACGACGAGTTAACAAACGCGAATGAACGGGTCGATGAAGGGTTGAAAAGGAACCGACCAGGTAAAGAACCTTTCAGAAAAATTTCCCAGCTTTGGTCGCCCATTTTTCCATTTTCTTTCCCCTTTTCCCTCCTCTCCCCCCCTTTTTTTCCTTTCTCGGACTCAGGAACTGACGATTCGAAAAAATATATACATATATATACGTATGTATGCGCGTAAACGTAATATATTTATCATATGCGTGTGTACACGCACGCATTGTAACAGGAATGAACAGATCGGGGTGGAGAGGCGAATGCAGGCCCATTCGAAAAGGCGTGGTTCTCAACCACGTGTTCTTTCGTTCGATTCCTCATTTCCATTCAGCGAACGTTTCCCGTCGTGTTGTTACATTTAAAGAAAAAAAGAAAAAGAAATCGAGAAGCAACCGATTCTTCTTTCCCTAATTAAAAACGAAGCGCCATCGGTCGTTTATTTTCACTTTCGAAATTTCAATTTCGTCTTTCTTTATTATTATATACGAACAGTCCCTTTTTCCCTCTCATTCATTGTTCATTTATCTCCCCAATATACGCCATTAGTTTCCGTAATAAAAGTAAAATTCTTTCTCCTGAGAGAAGAGAAGGAAATTGGTATTATAATGAAAAAAAAAAAAAGAAAGTCCAAATTTTTTATCTTTAATAATCACGAAGAAGGTATATTTCCACTTCGATTTTTTCCATTCCATCCCTCGTGAAACAATACGCAATTGCAACGCGAGGTCAAGCCTGTGTCACGAGAAACAATTCTTACTGTTCGCTTCCCCGAGATAAACGAATAGAGGGAAGATTCATGCGTCTGGCTGGTCGCGACGGGGGTTGGTTGCTCGAGGGGTTGGTCGAGGGAATGGATTCTCGCTCGATTATGCTGATGTACAGGCTGAGGCAAGGTAGGATGGATGAAAAATCAAAATCGATTCGCCGTAAGAAAAAAAACTTTTCGGCCTTGTATTTGAAGTTGCGGAGATACGTGGATGAGTGTAATGAATTTTTAGAATTTTAAAGGCACGATAATGGAAAAAAAAATATGCCTCTGGCAAAATGTGAAAATTTTTTTTATGTTTAAATTATATTCGCTCCTTTATATTTGTATAAATGAATACAAATCTCAATTTGTCACCAGAAAGTATATTTATATTTTGTTTATTAATCATAAATTTATTCCGAATGAAATTAAATATTTAATTTAATTTTTTTAATTGGCATGCGCAAATTGTATATATGTCTCCACAAAACCAAGATGAAAACGAAAATATTGAAATTATTAAATATCAATAAAGTAATGATTCAAAGATTTATACGATATTAATATCGAATGCAAAAGGGAAGATTGAAACTCAGAGCATCATAAATCTTCTAATTCGTAAAAATACCGAAGATACTCTTCATTTCTAATGAACGAGACGAGAACTCTCAATTGGAACCTTCGATCAACATTTCACGAAGCTAAATTATGCGCTCTCGATTTTCCTTTTTTTTCTTTTTTTTTTTTTTTTTTTTTTTAGCATTGACGTTTCGCCTCGACCATGACGACATTGTTCCTCTGGAAATTTACGAACCAACGATTTTTTCGACGAACGATCCTCGTGTGGGAATCGTTCGATCGTAGGCCTGTAATGCCTCGTGAAAAAAATGAATGAAATCGTGTCACGTGAAACGAATCGGATCCAAATGTTAATCCACACGCTATCCACAGTTTCGATAAATACAACGAGCGAGTTCCTCCATAGTCTATGAATTAGGGATGTACGCTATTATCTACGGAATGTTATCGACGTTTTACAATTATTTCTCTTTTTTATTTTCCGTACGAATTATTACGTATTTAATTACGTCATGAATATTATATATATATATATTTATTATATAACCATATAGAGATTTATATATAAGTTTTATATATATATATATTTCTTCTTAATATAAGTACGTTTCCTTTATGTATAAATCGCTGTCACATAAACGAATTATTCTCATCTTACGATATAATACCATCTCTTCATAAATATATATATAATATATATGTATATTTATTTTTTTCGCCTCATATACATATATATACCTTTTTTTCATATATATATATATAATCATATATATATATATATATATATATAATCATATATATATATATATTGTAAACTCGTATATAGTTTCGTTTAATACGTCATAATCATTTAAATCTTGGCTCTTTTTCGTTAGACAATTATTAATTACGTATCTAATATCTTTTTAAAGTATATAGAATACTTGCTTCGAAACTCTCACGCATCGTGTTTCCACACGCGGTTCCAAGTGTGCGGCGAATTTTCGTCCTTTCTTTTTTTTTTCTTCCTCTCATCCCCTACCCCTGTCTGTCTCTCCCATTCCCTCGTTAAGAGAGAAGCAAGAGACGCATCCGCGAGCCGCGTTCGAGGGAAAATAGAATTAAAAAAAAATGTGCATAACAAGAGGGGAGAAGATCGATAAAAGAGAGAAAATCGCGTGTTGCTTTTCTTTTCTTTTTTTTTTTCTCGTCTTATTATTATTATTATTATTCGAACACTATTACCTATTACTTCTCGACTTTCTAATTACGCCATTCTATAAACGCTATATTTGTTGATGATCGAGTCTCGTGCTCGTCTCGTTTAAAACGAAAAAAATTGTGCGTCGCCACGGCATCTCGAAAATCCTTTCGTCTTCGCCTTTCGTCAATTCTTTTTTTCTTTTTTGTTTCTTTCTTTTTTTCTCTTTTTTTTTTTTCCTTTCTTTAGCGGAAACGGACGATCAGTCTTCGTTGATCACAGAGAGTTTTGATATGGTCGTCCAACTCGAGGTTCTCTTTGGAGGGGAGTGGAGGGGGGAAATTGTCCGAACATGTTATTAAACACCGTCCGTCCGTGTGAGTATTGTCGTATCGATGTCGTATCGTCGTCTGTTTGCCGTCCTTATCGCCCAGGCATTTAGCCTACGATGCGTAATTTCGATGCGTTCGCAGTCTGATGAACTGATTGAATCTCCGTTGAACTCGTTTGACCAGCCACAACCAGTTGACACTATCGCGCGATTATTATTATTTTTCAATCATCGGGTGATCGAACGACTCGCAACTCGATTTACCTTTCATCGCGAACTTTTTAACTTCCGTTATCGAAGCACGAAATATATACATATATAGAGCAAAAAACTTTCGCAAGTTTCGAGCGTAGAAATTTCTTTTTGAAAGAAAAGAAAAAAAAAAAAACGAAGTACAATCATCTCGGTTTGAGCTACGATATTAGAGTTGCTTATTATAAATAAGATGAACACGATGGATTATATAATATATACAAGTATTACGAAGTGTTGTATATCTAACTGTATATATATATATATATATAATTTAAATATTATTCGTTTCTTATTCTTCTCTTTTCTTCGAGATGAATGAATGTAGAAGATCGATGCGTGGTGGATAGATCAAAGATGCAATGAGGATCAATGGAATATTTAACATATTGCCTTAACTTCAGAATTTAGAGAAAAATCGCAAATGAGTCGTGTCGCCTCGAATAAGAATAAGAATAAAAATTTTTCGAAGGGACGTGTTGTACGTCGGAAGCGTATATTGAGAGAAATAGATTGCATCGGTCAGACGTGGCGAACGAAATGAAAGATTACACGATATTGTAGAAGATAATATATATTTTCTTTCAATATATTATTTTATATGTATATATATGTATATATATATATATATACATATATATATATACACACATACACACATATGTATATATATATATATATATTATATATATATATATATGTATATCCTACATACATAAAGCAATATATAAATATATAATCGATATACGACACAATCATTCGAATTAACACATATACGTTATTACAGGCAGGATATGCAATTTTATGCAACTTTTACGAAGTATCTATTATGACTCGTTTCGAATGTTCTTTTATTTTCTTCTTCTTTTTTTTTCTTTATTTCTTTACATTTATTGATGAAATATGTGTATGAATGCACGTGTGCATTTTTTATTTTTCTCTCTCTTTCTTTTTTCTTTCTTTCTTTCTTTTTTTATTTTTATTTTTATTTTTTTTTATCGTTTAAACTCTTTTCACGAGAAAATCGATCACTAAGAAATTTTACAAAATATCCCGACGCCACGCTCTCGGCTTATTCGTTAAATATACATCATATAATTACGTAAAGTGCATTCACACATCTAATATATATAATTCTCTCTCTCTCTATCTCTCTTTCTTACACACATGCACACAAGTTTTCCCATTCTTTCTCTCTGTCAGACTCTTTTTCTCTATCTTCCTTTCTGATTTCTTTTCGACTCCTCACGTCTCTTTCTTACTTTTTGCGTTTTGTTTTATTTTTTTTTTTTTATCACCTTATTTTGCATACTCTCTCTCTCTCTTTCTCTCTCTCTCTCTTTCTTTTCTCCGCCATTATTCCCGATAAATTATAAAAATATTACGGCAATCGTATAATAATAATCTCTATCCAGTTCCAGTCTATAACCATTGTTACTTACGCGCGTGTAAACAGATCCTTTCCAGCAGAAAGTTTTTCGGGCGAATTATCGTTGATTATAAATATATTATGTATTTCCCGTATGCGTACACGTATACGTATAGAAACGCCCGAAGAGAGGAGCAATTTGATTTCGCTGTTATCGTTTATACTCCTCTATTTTTCCCTAACCTCTTCAACCGGATGTTAACAATCGCCTCCGCAATCCACTTCTCTCGAGGGTTCACGCAGCGACATCTAGAACGTCCTCGAACGAGGATGCTGTTCTCCAGCCTAACGAACAATGGATGTTTTTTCCTTTTTTCTTTTAAATATCAATATTCTTTTAAATATTTATTGATGAAACGTGCGATTGCAAAAATTGAAATTCGATGCTTATTGTTCGATGAAAAAGAGTCAGATATTTAATTTCATCTCTTAAATAATGTAATTAAAAAAATGTATATCTCTTATATTTTCGAGTTCTCTATCGATTCGTGTAATACCCTTTGCGCGTGTATTTGATTTTCTTCGTTCATGATTGAAGAATCAATCATATTCGCAGTTACTTCATCAGCGATATACAAGTATGGATATTTTTTTCATTGACATTTGTTGAAACGAACCTTGTTTAAAAACGTATATAAATTTACGAACGTGAATAGAATATATCTTCTGGAACACGATTCTTCCACTACGTTCAACGAATAAATATTCACAAATATTTTTTTGATCTATCATGGTGTACGTGTTGCTCGTACGCGAATACGTGTCCCAAAACGGGAAGATATTGCACGCATGTTGATGTACATTTTTCAGAAAATGCATCAAGTGTAAATATCTCGAACGTTCTAGAACAGTCGCTAATGGAACTACGACATCCGACGAGTCGTCCGAAATTCCCCCTTTTCCCATTCCCTCCCTAAAACCGTGACGATATTATTAGGGGAAGTTGATAGTTGTTTGAAGGAAAGAAGATTCAAGGACAAGCAGGGATTACGGCTATTTGGAACCGATTTATGAAATTAATTTTCAACGAGCGCGTGTTATATTTTAAATTTCACGATTCTTCGATCGCATATAGCGAACATATTATCATTAATGATAATATTTGATAAGATATTTCATATATCTTGCTCCCATCTTAAAATTGTTCCTGGCTCTAAGATTTCAATGAATCGATAAATAGAATTTAAATCCTCCCTTTTACAACTTTAAGAACGTAAAGGACAGAAAAATATTCCAAGTATAATTATTATATTTAAAGAATAAAAGAAATATTTGAGCTCCGATATTAAACAATACATTAAGCGAAAGTCAACAATGATTCCAATGATCCACTAAAAAAAAAACAATTAATCCTAAAGAAATTACGATTCAATTTTTCACAGTAAAGCCTCGACCAATATTATCTCGCAATAAAACTCATAAAAATCTCAAACATCCAAAATATCTTTCGCCTTCCTTCTCTCTTCCTTATATGAATCCACCCTGTGTGGACCATCGCTCCATCGCGAATATTCCTTCCAAGTACCGAAGAATGCAGAGAACTCTCTCTCTCTCTCTTGACTCCCTCTCGTCTCATCGAGCGCCGCGCGAGGGTGAATCTGATCTAGGAAAATAAGTCTCACGTTCACGTGGATTCCCTTCACGGATCGTTAGTCGACTCCCGATGCAGAGACAGGTGGACGACGACGTTCGTCAATCCATGTCCACGATGTCCTCGAGATGGACGATCCGCCGGTTCCGCGTAGCCGTAACCCCGTGGAGAGTAGCAAGCTCGGGAAATTAGGGTCTGAGGAAGATCGGGCGATTTCGATTCGTTTCCACTCGACGGAAACGAGAATTGGATAAAAAAGAGGAGGGAAGGTGGGAGTTGTTGTTCCTTTAAACGATCTTACTCGTCGAATAATGTGCTGTTCACTCGTTAAATGATCGTATCTCTCTTTCTCTCTCTTTCATTCCATTTACTTTTCTCATTTTTCACTTTTGTAATTTTATATGTACGTATATATAATATATATGTGTATATGTATTCTTCTCGATCATATATCCCTTCTCTCATACCTTTCGTATCGTATCCCCTCTCCTTTACCATTGTTTGCCTCTCGTTCCAAATACGTAAAACATTCACACATTCACGTGCTCGCGTACTCCTAAGTAGTCTCATTTTTACTTTTTTATTGCTTTGAAATTCCGTATTGAAGACGCAAACGGCTCGCCTCAGCCGACTAATAATAAAAAATTCGGAGTGGGCGACATGGAGGGGGCGAGGAGACTGTTCTAGGCAGATGAGGGGCGATTTTTTTGAAAGTTTTGAGGGGGAGGGAAGGGGAGAGGAACATTCACGAACGGGAGTTTTGAGTTATATAAATAGTAAACGGTGACACATCATGTAACGTACGTGTAAAAATGATTGATTAGTAGCTATTATTAAATGTTAATAATGTTTATATCATTTATATACTTCTTATATATACTTCTGTGGCTTCGTGTGTGTGTGTGTGTATTTATGTATCGGTCTGTGTGTATGTGTATATATATATATTATGTGCGTGGCTATTCGAATGTACTGTTATACTCTGTACTGTTATAATTGATTACGTTGCAATCATCGTCCTTTCTTCTATCGCTTCTATCTCCGTGTGTCGGTCTGTGCATTAAACGCGCATTTGCTCTCTTCTTTAGGCCTTTAAGATCGGTTTCGTATCGTGAGAAAACGCGTCGTCGCCATGCTTCGTCGATCCTCGAATGACTTTTCTTTTCTTTTCTTTTCGTTTTTCTTTTTTTTTCTTCGAAACTGAAATAAATTAAACTTCGATTCTTACGTTCGATTTAATACTCGAGATTGGAAACTCGTGTGTATTCGAGAATATATATATATATACACGCGTTCGTCGTGAAAAATATTGAAATGACGAAAATTAAGAGAGAGAGGAAAAAAAAAAGAAGTCTCGGCAGAAATTATCGCATCTCGTTAAAAGATCCGTCGAGTGCGCCGTCTCGAGATGAAAGGAATATTTCGATGATCGGAAGAATCTAGAAATTCGAAATTAATGGGGACATTCGGCGGAGACGGTGACTCGTTAAGTTATCCTCGTCCTTCTCCTCGACGTGCGGGGGGTACGTTGAACTTTACGTGCAAAAGAAAAAAAAAAAAAAAAGAAAAGGTTTCACCGTCTTAATGGCGTGACTGGTGGAAATGATAACCGGTAGCAGAAATAATAGCATTAAATTCTTTGCGTGGCGATATTACGAGGGTGAAACTAGAATCCTCTTACAGTTCTTTGCAGGCGGAGAGTTTAGAGAGATTTTCAAGCTCGGTCAATTAATTCCAAAATCCTGGAGAAATCCTTTGGGTCGAGATATTTCGTCCATAACTTGGACGAAATTTTCCAGCGCGGAGAATCGGTGAAATTAATTTCTCGACGAATCGACGAAAATGAATCAAACGATACTTTTTTTTTTTTGGTTCTTTTTCGAATCGTTAAGCGGCAAATTTTTAACCGCTTCAATTTTTACGTTCGACGTAAAATTAATCAACTTGAGAAGTTATATGAAATTCGTCAATTTTTTATAAATTATCATCTTTTTTTTTAATTCCATTCGAGCCATTTGAAATTACATAAATAACGTCTTGTAAATAAAAAACTATTGATCGATCTGGCACTGAATCGTATAAACTAGATATCATCGGAAATATTACAATCCAAAGGTATTTATCGATCGTTAATAGGGAAAAGACAATGGTTTAAAACGATTGTCCTCCAGTGAAATTTTTTCTAATCGATAATATTTTCGCGGGCGAAAATATAATCCAAATAGTTCCCTCTGGTTTACTGTACAATCCGAAATCGTGACGATTAAGCCGGCAATTAATAACTGAGCTCTCGATGTCGATCATTAAACGGCGAAACTAATTGGAGCCGCTCGAACGGCAGTCAATCCATGCGTATGGAAATTCAGTCGGTTCGGATGAAAATCGTGGAAAACACGTCGCAATAATTGTTAGATAAACGGGATCCTTTCGGGATATTATTTTGGAAATTGGAAAACACCGTTTCTCTATAAACCATTTGCATTATGTCTTTTCTTTCCAACGTGTTTGCCGTTTAATTGCTCGTTAACGCGTTAATTCTGTAAACTGTACAGAATATAAATTAGAAATTGCGCGTTGTAATGGATATCCGTCGTTTAATTTCACCAAGCAATAGATTAAATCGATTTTCCATTTAATTTTCGGTAGGTGTTTAATTGATAATATGTGCGTATAATAATATTAATTCATTGTTACGTTTTTCTTTCTTTTTTTCTTTTTTCTTTCTTTTTTTTATTAGAAAAATATACTATATATATATATTATATATATTATGTATTAGTCACTTGAACGACATTAGAGGCGTGAAATTAATCACCATCGTTGAGCCGAAATATTCGACGGAAAAATCGGCTTTACGCGTGGCTTCGATCCATCGATTTTTTTTTTTTTTTTGAATACGTCGAGATCCCTTACCTTAATTAGATTGCATATAATATTGCATTTGAATTTTTATATACGAACAATCTGAATTCTACGATAAAACTACTAATAGTAGAACTTTTTATTTATTACGACTCCACGATATATCATTATTATTAATCGCGAATTTATAAAATAGTTTCAGTAACAGTTTAGAGAAACGGAAAAAATTCATTAGATAAAAATTCTACTTCGTTTTATATCTCTTAGTCTAAAAATCTAAATCTTTCGATATTTTCAAGAAACTTCTATTATACGTATATGAAATGAAAATCCGTTAAGATTCTTCCCTTCTAAGAGGGACGAGAGGATTACATATTACTCTCCTACGTTTCTATTTTAAAACTTCGCTACTCGGTTTAAAATACTCGACCACTCGAAAAATCAATACATAGCCCTTACCGAAGCCTCGCGTAAACTTTGTCCGCTTTGCAAACAGTTTTCCAGGAATTCGTTTACGCGCCGATTAATCCGCGAGTAAACAAGCAAGGATCTCGATCCACGCGGGAACCTCGTAGCATCGCGACGACGAAGCGGAAAAGACGAGGCGCGGAGCCGACCGACACACGGAGGACCAAACCTTAAGGGGATGAAAACGTGTACTTGTTTGCGCTCCACTCGAAACGCGTATGTACGAGTGGTATGTACTCTCCCTGTTCTCCTTTCTCTCGCTCTTTCTATCTCTGTTTCTTTTGTCTCTCTCTCGCGTTTCCCAACTCTTTTCGCGGTATACGTGTGTGTGTATACGTAGGGTGGAACGAAAAAAATCAAAATTGTGAGGTTAAATACAATAATATAGTGAAAAGAACTCTATCGAATCTGGTAGATTTTTGAGGCGAGCTGATTTCCTTTTTTCTAATATTCGTCTCTTTAATATATTATATCGTAGATTTAATTTTTTCTTTTTAAATATTCGTAAATATTCGTAATTAATATATATATGTATACGTAGAAGCGTTAGAGTTAGAATAGAATTTCTTCGTCGAAAATTATTTTTACATATTTTTTTTTAATTGATTCGCTACGTTTAAGCTATTCTTTTTTTTTTTTTTTTTTAATTATCATATAGAAATGATGGAAGGTAACAAATTCTTTTTCCCCTAACGTTTCGTTCCGCCCTGGTGTACTCGGTGTCGTCATATCGTCCCTTCAAAGTGTACGTTTTATCGTTACGATAATCAGTCGAAAAGCTATGCGCGTATATCATAATCGTGTACTATATACCATATGTAAATAAATATATATATACAAGATAACGTTAAATATATATATATATATATATATATATATATATACTATGTATTTATACGTGTATATCACCTTATATATCTGCGCGAAATCGATCGTTACGTTTAGCCATTACGTTCATTAGGTAGTCGAGTGCGAAAATGAGTGAGCGAGCGAACGATCCGGGAATACGTGGGATACCTCTGGAATTCTACGTGTAAATCACCACGATATTAATTCGGTGTGATCGATCGAAAGATCCTGGTTTCGCGATTCATCATCGTTTCAACGTACGCCAATCCTTCATTTATGTGTTCCTTATTCCTTATATACCCATCACCCTGTACACAGTATTTCCTTTTCCTAGCATATTCATTCGTTACCTTCGATACTCTACAATTGGCCGTTTCACTCTTCGTCCACTTATTTTTCCCCCCTTTTTCCTTTTTTTCCCCATTTCATAGCCTACTACCTCCTCTATCTTCGTCCCCTTTTTCTTTTTTTTTTCCTTTTTCCCACCCCCTTCCCCCAAGCACCGAGGGTAGGTCGACGCGCGTTCACGACGAGACGTTCATCGCGCTGCCCTACTTTTTTTCCTCTCACCGCGTTCTCACCCTTCTTGTCCCTTTACATACTCGATTTAGCAAATACGAAATACGAACGGATCCGTCACCGGCCTCCCGTTCTTCTTGCACGCGTTCTTCTCACTTAAGTAACTAGGCTATAGGAGCAGTTGGGCAGTTACGTGGCAATGTTTCTCCCTCTAACACCTTTCTCTCTCTATCTATCTATCTATCTCTCCTCGTCGTCGTCTTTCGTTTTCCCTTCGTATCCCCTTCTTCTCTTCTCTTCTCTTTCTTCCCCTTTTATTTATCTATTTATTTTCCTTTCTTTCTTTCCTTCGTTTAATTGGATTATCGAGTAGCCAGGGGATCGTTCCATAGTGGTATCAGTCCATAGTGGCATCTTTTTTTTTTTCTCCGCCGATTATATACTACGCCCACTCTTCTCCTTCTCCGGATCCTCGTTGTTGGGACAAACGTTCGATCCGCGGGGAGATAGCACGTCACTGAAATCGAGTCGAGTGGCGGAAAAATGTGCGCCGGATGCCGACGAGGATGCTCCGGTTTGTTGGCCACTCGGCCGTCATCCAGTTCTGGCAACGACGAACGGATTTATCGGTAAACGAATTCCTCCCGTTCCGGCCTCGTTCCGCGATCCACCCCCGTTTCCTCGTCGAGGGCCGCCCGCTCGTTTCACGGCTGACTTCGCTCGTTGTGCACCGAAACCGGCCACGACCCGGTAATCGCCGGATCGACCGTCCTCCGACTAACGACGATGACGACGACGACGACGACGACTCGATTCCCCCTGGATTGGGGGAAAGGGAGAGGGGGAGGGAATTTTTGACTATCGAAATTTGAACGATTTTTTTTCCTCTCCTTTTTTAAGGGACGTTGAAAGCTCAGCTCGCGATTCTGGAGAGAATTCAGAGTTTGGATTTGTTTAGATTTTTTGATTGCTTTGAGTGTTTAGAAATTTTTGGGAATTTTTGGGAATTTTCGAGGCAAATTGTTGAAAGCTCGTACGGGATTCCGGTAAATTTGGATCTTTTGGACGAATACGAATATCGGATCATTGTTTGCGTGGAAATTTGGAGCTAGCGATTTTTTTGGGAATGTTAATTGAAAATGTTAATTTGGAATTAGATGACAGATGATGATGGTGGTCTTTCGCAGTGTGCTCTGTTGAACACCAGAACTACCAAGAAAAGATTTGTCTTCTTCTTGTTTGCATTAAAAATGTGCAAGCAGTTTATTTATTTTATTTTCTGGCAAAGTTAATGTTGATTTTTATTGAAACAGAAACATGAATACATATATACTACTTTAATCTTAACTCTTTCAACTTTATAAATTATGTATGTATGATTGCTATGGTATTTAAGGAAAATAATCTAGGATGATTCGAAAATTCATTTGAACCTTAAGAACTATGATTTACATATCCACGCATGACAAAGTTAAAACCTGGACACAGTTCTGGATTTAATTATAAATCCAAAATTGTACGTTTAAATATTTAATAAACCCTACATATATATTTATATGTATATATATATATATGTATATATAGATTTCGAAAAATAGTCCATCAAACGCTATGGACATATCTTTCTATCTATGTGTCCGCCTACAATCGTTCGATACCTTCTACAATAAATCTATATCTACGTTATCTTTAAGTTAAAAATACCGACAAATCACATTTTCCATTTAAATAAATAAGCCACGTATACTTAGGGCTGAAAGAGCTAAACATTATACATTTACAATACGAGTCGGTAGTTCTAATGTGAAACGTTCAAATTTGATGAAATTACGAATTGGATAAATAAACAAGGAGAGTGAAGCGTGTAGGTGTTCGTGTTGGAAGTGAAGATGTTGCGAAATCGTAGGTTTCTAAAAATAGTATCTAAAAGCTTAAGAAAAAAGAAAAAAGAAAAAAGAAAGCAGACACTGATATATTAAAAAATATACGCGTGTATATGTGTATATATATATACATGAATTAAAATAAAAATCGTCGAGCTGAGAGCCGATCGAATTAAAACAATTTGGATAAATTTAAAAATGAAAATATCCTCCCTGACACGGATCGAACAGATCACTTCCGATTCTTTTCTTCTTTAAGAAACGTTAGTCACCCTTTTTATTGCTACTGATGACCGATAACTGAGAGAACGTGCCCCCCTCCCTCCCCTCCCAATAATAGTCTTTTATCGTTAATTTTAAAAACCTATGATGTCTCACTATACGCGTCTTTCTCTTAAAAGATTAACCACGCTACATCGATATAAATATATATGTATATGTTTATATGTATATATATATAATATATATATATATATATATACATAATATAGATGTATATATATTATGTATAATATGGTATTTTTTTTTTTTGTTTTACAGCAACTAGGATCCTTTAATTCTACGGTATAATTTTTCTTTTCGTTCTCGTTTACTTCTTTTTTTTTTTTTTTTTTTCCATCATTTTTTATTCGTCGGGAATGTTACACGAGCGGGTCGATGTCTCTTACGAACTTATTCATTTACAGGGGGTTTATTACGAATCGATAAAGGGATAGGTAGACTTGTCTTATGGGTGAGGAGGGGTATTTAGCGGGGCACGTGTTTCCTTTTACGGGGAACGTTACGTGTTCTTTTTTTCTTTTTTTTTTTTTTTTTTTTTTCAGTTTTTTTTCTCCTTTTTTCTTTTCTTCTTAATATCAATCTGTTCACGGCATTCGTACCGTATTAATAATAATAATTACGGTGCAGTCCTGGATAATACTTTTAATCATCCTTTGTTGTTCATTCTTCTTGTTTTTTTTTTTTTTTTTATTATTATCATTACAATAATTCATAATCATAATCATAATAATAATAATAATAATAATAGTAATAATAATCATATATATATTTATATATCATACACAGAGCGTAAGTATATAATATTTATCGTCATATATATTTAGATTTAAATATTACTTTTAAACTTTTATAACGTTTCATAGATCGAAAAATAAATATAAAAATAAACCGGGCATTTAGGTATTAATATTTTTGTATTAATAATTTCTCTCTCTCTCTCTCTTTCTCTCTCTTTCTTTCCGTTTCTCTCATCTCTTTTCCTACGTTCCTCCTCTCTTCTTTTTCCTTTTTTTTCCTCATCTTCTATTTACCATATCATTCCCATTTCTTTCTTCTATTTCTCGTCTCCTTCATTTCCTCTCTCCTTTCCGACTTTCTTTCTTCTCCTCACTCGCCTTTATTCATCTCGAATCACCGGTGCACCGATAGCAATGATTCGACGAATCAGTCTTTTATCATCTCTTCTCTTTTTTGTTAAAATCATCGCACGCTTTTTAAACTCGAATATCGAATATCATTATCGACTTCTCTTACGTTGTTACTCGTCTCAAGATTTTCTTTTGTGCGTGTATATCGAGTCGACAGATTTCGAAGATTTGTTGAATATCGCTGAACGATCGATAATCACGATCTTCTCTCTCATCTTTTTTTTTTTTCATCGATTTATCGTAATCTCTCGTAAGCAGTTTCGTTAATTTTACTACGTTAAATTTTAAGTTTCTCTCTCTGCCGCCATTGCTTTATTTATATACGTTCCTCCTACATTAACTTCTACTTTATTATACGCGTAATTCGTCGAATACGCTCCTCGAGCACACCGACGATCCGTGACCGATCGATTTGAGCCCAACGCGAATCACGTGTCTCAACCTCAAATGAGCAACACGCGCTAGTTCATTAATTACGATAGATAAGATCTCGCTTCTTTTTTCATTCTTTTTTTTTTTTTTCATTTTTGTCATTTTGTTCGTTTTGTATGCTTTTGTTTTATTTTGTTTGAGCATTTCGCAATGTCCACAACACACACAGACGCGCACACTCACTCATTCACACAGACATACACACACACATACACGAGAAAGTATAAAATTAATTAATTACTCTTTTAATCACGTGCTCGATGTCTCTCATTCTCTCTTCCATTCCTTCTTTCTCTCCCTCTCTTTCTCGCGTTAATATTTTATCCGCTCTTTTTTTTTAAATGATTCTCGTACTTTCTCATTCCTACGATTCTTTCTTGATTTTTTTTTTCTTCCCTTTAACGCTTTCTTCCTGTCGCCCTTTGTTCCTTTCTTTTCTCGAGCCAAGCTATTCGAATTTGTTCGATTAATATCCGAGCCTGTCTCTCTCTCTCTCTCTTTCCCTCTTCTCTGCTTAAATATCTTTATTCTCCTCTTTCTTTCTTTTCTCTTTAAAGTCGCTCTTTTTTCTTCTTTTCTTTTTTCTTTTTCAACGCCTCTTTCTCTCTCCTCAAACGATTTTGAATATTTACGCCGTATTGTGTTACATATAATATATATATGTAATATGTATACATAGATACACCATTTTTCTTTCGAATCGATACATTTTACACATAAACGTGAATGCGCTGTGTTTTCTCGACCGTGTGTATCCCCGTCCCTGTGTGTGTATGCGTCTCTCTGTATATGTGTGTGTATGTGTGTATCCTTTCCTCGTGCACGATAATAAGCGTCTCATCGCCTACACGCTCGTGTTCGTGTGTCCCATCTCGTTTAATTACTCCGACAAATACAATTATTTAATGTATGTTTACATAATATGCGTACGTTCCTCACTCTCTTCCATCTTCTTCTTTCTCTCCCTCTCTCGCACGCACACTCTCACTCTTTCTCTCTAGCTTTCTCGAAAAAACGCGTCGCATAGACAAAAGTGTTTCTCTATATCGTCTAGGATCGTTATCATAATAAAATAGAAAAAACCTCGTTTTCACCCGAGGTCACGGCTCTATACTATAATAATAATAATAATCATGATGTAATAATAATATATATATATATATATATAATATATAATATATATAAATATCTATGTAATACGCGCCTTATAATTTACATACATAATATGTAATTTTTTTTTTTAATATATATATATATATATATTTGCTTCATATATATTTATATTTATATATTCATTTTTTTTTTTTTTTAATATATTCATGTCATCTTCTTAATATTAAATTTATTCTTCTTTCTCTCTTTTCTTTTTTTCTTCGCACCTTTTTTTCAGATATCTCTGGCGAAACACCTCCCTGCCAGCTACGTTTTTTTTTTCTTTTTCGTTTTTACGAATTTTTTTTTTTTTCCGCTTCCTCTCCCCTTTATTTTACTTCTTTCTTTTCCAATGTTTCCCCCCTTTTTTTTATTTTTCTTTTCTTATCTTGACTTCGAACCCACGTGCGATTCTTTTTAATCCTACGCAATTAAAAACGGTATTCGGGGATGCTAACTAATATACCTAGTAATGCTCGTGAATGTTTAAATTAAACGTTGAGATCGATCGAGATTGGATCGTCGAGAGGATCGCGATCCCTATCGATCCATCGTTCGATTAAGTCGTTTATATCTCTTCTCTCTTTTTTTATACGTATATTACCTCTCTTTCCCTTTTATATATACTCTTCTTCTTCTTTTTTTTTTTCTCTTAAATCTTTTTCCTCCTTTCCTTTTCTCTTATTTTTGTCACGGAATTTTGGACAATCACGCAGTCAGACAGAGAGTACAGACAGACGAATTGGAATTGGACTCGTTCCCGCGAGGAAACGACTGTTGGCCGCGGGAAATTCAAAACGGTGTCGAAGGAACGAACGAAAAATATACAATTCGAAATTTCAATTAAAAAACAATTTATTTGAAACGAACGTGAACGTGTTCAAAGGAGAAAAAAGGAAAAAAAATGCGAAGGAACTGTGGTATTTATTTTCGTTTCATCGACACTTACGGTTGCAACGGTGCAACGCGAAGATTAATTATGGCAAACCAGAAAAAAAAAATCGATTTATCTTCGGTAGGGCGAACGCGAACGGGGGTGGGCAACCCTCTTTCCGTTCAACGTTCGTTCACTAACACCTGTGCTAAAAAAAAAGAAAAAAAAAATCGCTCGGTCGTTTGCTTCGTAAACATTGCACATCGTTAAACAGTTAGAGAACCGTAAATACGCGATGCCAAGTTGCGAAACTAGCGTTTCACGATCGATTTGGAAAAAGCGAGGAAAGCAAAAAATTAACGAGAAATATCGATAATGGTGTATAAAAATATTTGCAACGATATTTTTCTATCTCTCGTTTCTGTGAAAGAGAAATACGCGCCCCATTTTCGAACGCAAAATATACATCTTATTTCTTCGTTCTTCCTCTTTTCTCTTTTATTTTTTCACGGATTAATTAAAGAAAAGAAACGAGTTAAAAATAATTACCGAATCATTATTTATATTATAGATAGTCGTATGATGAAAGCAATCAATTTTCGCATTATCACGATTTATATTTCGATTATCCATGGATGATGAGAACCACCGCGGGCGACGAGTCTCAGACTCTAATAAATGCACCCCAGACATCGATACGTTTTACAAACGTTTCCCATTAAAACGCTCGCTTCCGAGACATCCATGCCAGTCTCCAAACAACCTACGACAATTTAAAGCGTCCTTCTTGCGAAGTACGCTCATAAAGAAACTCGTCGATGAGAACAGAGCTTCTAATTATTAAGAAAACGCTGGTAGATTTGAAAGATTCGTAAACACAAAATTTTTCAAAAAAGAAGAATCATTTCCTATTATGAGAATTAATTAAAATTAGATCGATCTTTGAAGAATTATCGACACGAAACAGGAGAAATGATCGACGATTATATATATATATATATATATATATATATATAAAAAAAAAAAAGACAAGATAAGAAATATTATTCGTAAAAGAAAATTATAAATTATATACATTGAGTTACGTCGATTCGTTCAAAATTTGATCGAGATTGAGAACCGCTGGGAAGTTGTAAGAGGGTGGTTGGGCAGGGCGTCGCCGCGTCTCCACGACCCCCACGAGCTATCGACCGAAAGAGAAGCGAGAAAGAGAATCGACGGGCGGAATGAGAGGAAGAGAGAGAGAGAGAGAGGAGCGAGGGACAACGAGAGAAGGAAAGAGGAATGAAGGGTGAAAGGAAAGGGAGAAATAACTCGTGGCTCGTGCAGAAACGAGTAGGGAATAAGCAGCGTTTACTATAGTCCCGCAAAACAGTTATATACACAGGGTGTATGTGTACATATGTCGGGCTCCCCCCACAATCGAAGAGCATTTCCACACCCTTGAAGGAGAACGATTCGGTGGATGGGAGAGGGGGGAAGAAAAATGAAGGACGTGTCAAAATTTTCGAACGAATCGATTCGAAAATTCTGATCGAAGAAGAAAAAGAGTTTCGTGATTTGAATGCGGGACGAAATTTATAGGGATGAACACAAGTGCGAGAAGGACGAGTAGATGCAGCTAGCGTTACGTAAGAGAACGATATACGATATCTAATGACACGCAAAGGAAAAGGTGAGAAATTTGGAAGCGTGAAGGCAAATAATAAAAAATGAGAGAGAGAGAGAGAGAAGATTGAAAATGTGAGAAGAAAGAAAAGATTGATAAAAATTTATACGGTGGTTTAAATTAAAAAGCTCGAATAAAAAAACGATTATCCACAACATTTGACAATGTTCATTCACGCAATGGTAAGCAACGAGAGATACAGAAAAATCTGCCATTCAGACTCTAATTGCCCCATCATGGGTCAAGCGAATTTCCAAACCATCACTTTTTACCACCCCGTATTATCCCAACTGTTCGACCATGAAATTCTCCGATCATTTCCAGAGAGAGGGAGAAAGAGAGAGAGAATAAAAACAGCAAAACCGAGGTAAACCGAACGACGAGAAGAAAAAAATGGATGGAAAGGTGTGTATCGCGACTGAAAAAAAATAAACGAGAACGAGAGGGGAAAAACCGGGCGATTCCAATGGGGAGGATCGAGAACCAATCATCGGGATGCCCCGCGTAATGAAAATAGATTTTGCCGATAAAGCAACGGATGGTTACAAGTGTATCCGGCTGTAAGGTATCCCAGGGATCGCGACACGATTACTGTTTCACGGGTGGGGGAGGGGGAGAGAAAAACCCCCGTTTTAAGGCTTCATCGTCGCGCGATCCAGATCAACGCTCATGGAAGGACCGAGGCGTCGTGACGGTGGCCCGACCTTGAAAACTAAGCTAAAAACTCCCGTAACGCGTCTGCATTCTAACGAGGCCCCCGTCTCCCGATGATGGAAAAGATTCGTTCAGGAGGAGGGAAGGTGAGTAGGAGAGAAGGAATGGTTGACACGGATACAGAGAGGTCGAAGGATCTTTAGCCTGCCCCATGACCCTCGTAGGCCGACGACCGGCCGGCGTAAAAATCGAGGCCCAAATCTTGGGACAAGATTTATTCGGATTGTTTCGGAATGTTGGCTCGTGACGATCTTTCCGACGATCGTCCGGTTCGATGAAAAATTCGAGCGAGAATTAAATAATTTTTCGAAAATTCTTGATTGAAATTTTGATAATTGATCCGACAGAAAGAAAGCTTAACCGTTTCGTTATTAATTTATCTCGATTTTTATATCTCTCTCTCTCTCTTATTAAAAAGAAAAGCAAATTCATTGGAGGCAATGAAAAAATTAGTTTGGGAAGCTAATTTATAGTAGATGGTAGAAAGCCATCAATAATTCAATAAAATGCTAATTCCATGAAAATACATTGTCTTTCAATTTTTTCCTCACTTTATGAACTCTGTCAACTTTCCAATAACTCAATTCTTTCTACAATCATGATTTTCTGTAACATGTAAATTTTTGCTTCCATTTCTTCTTGCTCAATACTAGCCATTTAATACACTTTTTAAGGGGATGTTTCAAGAAAATGTCGTTGCATATCAACTTATCAACGAAGCTAAAAAAGAAACAATCGTAAAAGCGAATATCACAATGAATACCACGACGAACGTCATCCATTTCGTGATACTTTCTATCGAAATTAAGATTCTAACGTGAACGTAATTTCCTCTCTCTTACGTAACGAGATATATACATACACTCTAACCCCTTTTCTCTCGGCCTCGAAAGAGATTTATTTATTCGAATTTGACGATACCTAGAACTTCGAGAGAGAGAAGAGAAAAAAAAGAGAGAGAGAGAGAAAAAAAAACGAAATATCTTGGGCACGAGGAATAGCCATCTACAGTCCTGAGAGCATGGCCTCGAGATGCTAGAACCGTGTATCTTTCTTTCCCTTCCCGGCCTTCTCTATCTGCATCTCTTTTCCTTTCAACCCCTGCCACCGTTCTCTGCGATTTTCCGCCAACGTGTGCCGGCTTCTACATATATCAGAGCGCGAGTCGTGCTAGAGCGAGAGCACGGTTCCCGTTATCGATCTACTGCGGAGCAACGGAGGCTGGCCGGAGAGAGAAAGAGAAACGGAGCGAGAGAAAAAGAGGGTACAAAGTCGAAGCTCGGGGGTGGTAAAGCGAGAAAGAGGGAAAAGCTAACCCGAAGGGGGTGAGTCGCCGCGTCGAGTTCGCCGGAAGAGTGCAGCCACCGTCGAGTTCGGCTCACCCTATGAATCGGGTCTATTTTTGCGGCCAGCTCTTTCTCTGCGGTCTCGTCGACTATTCGTCGAGCCACGCTCACGGCCCTGAGCTAGGACAATGGCGCGGCCATCAGAGGGAACCTCCAACGTGTTGTTGTCTCTTTTCTCTTTCTTTCTTCCTTTTTTCTTTCTTTTTCTTTTTTTCTCCTTTTTCTTTTTTCTTTTTTCTTTTCTTTTTTTTATATCGAACAAACTCGACCTAAGAGAATGAACTGTAAACTGGCGTGTATGCGTGTGGCGTGTTTCGAAAAGGGTTACTGCTAAAGGACAAAGGGAGAGAAATCATCGAGGAGGTTTCGAGAAAAACTAGCAGCAACAGATTGAACCCGACAGATTGGATCGATCCCGCTCGAGTTGACTTAAGAGAAAAAGGCAAAAATGGGGGGATAGGCCGATTCTTCTCATCGAATCATCTCGTGAACCGATCCACCAGAGAAAAAAATATATACGAATTATTACGGGTGACAAATAGAGTGGAGGCCTAAGTCTCCTTGGCATCGTTTCAGAGTGTAAGCTACCTACTTTCGAACTCGACGAGGTCAAATACATCGCTTCGAGACATGGTTATTAATAACTCTCGATTTCGACGGTTTATCCTGATTGTTCCGTTCCTTTAAAGCTACCTGCCCCTCTGGCCTGTCCCGTTACGATACAGGATGGAAGATGAAAAAAAAAAAAGGAACGAGGAAACGATCGAGACGAATAGCTTTTGTGAGAAAGATACTGTGAAAGAGAGAGAGAAAGAGAAAGGGAGAGAGGGAGAAAAGAGAAAGAAAAAGGCAGCAAACGTGTCGAGGAACGGCAACCTCGCACCCTGACATACCGCCACCATCGCGACGACGGCATCGACCGCAGCCCCAACGCTGCAATGCGACGTTGCCATCCCAACGGGCAACAGCCCTTGCGGCCGAATCAGTTCGGGGGGCCGTGGTGGCATGGGCAGATTTTCAAGGCACGCTCCTGCACCGTGCGCCCGGTCATTGGTCGGTGACGACACGCGACCCCCAGGACCGTCGCGACCGACGCGAATACCACGTGCTTTTCAATCACTTTTCAATTTCTTATTTCCGTTAAAGTAATATATGCAAAATAAACTAATGGACGTGGAATGGAGATAAATCGATGGAAATTTAAAAATATTATCGAAATTATATCGAAATTGAGAATTATGAAGGAAAAACGTGAATGTTTGGGATTGTGCGTTCAACTTGATATTGAGCTGAGATGACGATTGTTAACGTTGCAGCATGTAGGATTATGTTTTAACAGGTTTAAATGAGAAGAATGAAAGGTTATCGCGTGATTTTTAATTAGACGCGGACACATAACCCTCAGAAGCGTGACGAGTTTCCACACGACGTTTATGCTTTTCATTTTGATCGAATTAATGAATTGTGACGAAGCATCGAGTGAAACGGTTTGAGAAACAAATTTTTAATTCGATATGTCATTTCTCACTGACGGAATCTATAAGGAAATCTTTGAAAATTGGGTTTCGTTTGCAGGATACACAAAATGAATGATTAAGCGTGAAGAATATAAACGGAAGTATGAAAGGTTAATGTGATTTTCTAATTAAATGCGGACACGCGATCCCACCGCGTCATCGAATGCGGAACCCACGTGACCACAATTCCGTTACCCCAAATGGTATATGATTAACGATGTTTGAGATTTAATACAGTTGGATGGATTAATCGGATTCGAAACGATTTATATTGTCGAAAATCGAAGAAGAATAAGGTTGAAAATAAAAGAGTAACATGCAGAAGAAGTATAGAAATAAAAGTAAATATATATATATTTGATTTTCGCGATCAATTCGATAACACTTTTTAAAAAACGATTTAAAATGGGAAAAGAAAGCGAAATAAGGCGTGGAGAAGAAATAAGAATGAGAGAGGAAAAATGAGAGATAAACGTGAACGTGGTTCGGGAAACGCAAAATGCACGAAAAGAAAAAATGAGAAATTAAGAGTCGATGTATATAAAAATCACGTAACATTTTATTAAACTCGTTTCCAGTAGGTGTAATGCATGTGTACGTGTTGTTTCTTGGCTTCGTATTTTTTTTTCTCTTTTTCCTTCCTTTTCTTTCATTTTCTTTTTTATTTTTCTCTCCTTTAATAAAATATTTGGTACCGCTTCATAGGAATAATTCTTACATTTAGATCATAGAAATATCGATTTTGTTCTATTATCCTTTTCGTTTCTTTTTCTTTTCTTTTTTTTTGTTTTTTGTTTTTTTTTCTTTATATATATATATATTTTTTTTTTCCTCCACTTATCGAAGTGATCGCGGATAATCGTTATAATTCGCAGATCGGATCTGATACAAAGGAAAAGCACACGATGTCATTGCCGCACTTCTCTAATCAAAAGAACAAGGATTGTTTTAACACAAGCTCTATTCGCATCGTATAAAAATAAACGATTTTGGAAGTAGGATTTAACGGTCGACGGGGATGTCCGCGATGAAAATCATGAAAAAATACGACATCCGACGTCTCCGGACACACGCGACATCGTTACAAGATTATTTTTCGAAAATGATTCTTTTCTTCACTTTTCTTTTCTTTTCTTTTTTTTTTTTTTTTTTGTTTTCTTTTCTTCTTTCACAATATAATAATATATATATTATATATATGTATATATATTATATAAATATAAAAAATCATTCGACAAAAATATATTACGGGATAAAATATGCATTTCGATAAGTAGCTTGGATGTCTTATCGTGAACAATTGTAATCGTTATCCATAGTTTTTAATAATCGCAGGCATTAATTGATAATTGTATGCATATTAATAACTATATATATATAATATCGGTAATAATATTTATATATATATATATATGTATATTAATAGCGATAAACTTAATAATAATGATAATTATAATAATATATTAATAATATAAAATATCGTTTTAATAATTAAAACAGGATGGTCAGGTTGTTGCGTCTAACATGTGTTTGATTTATTTATTTTTTTTCTTTCTCTTTTTTTTTTCTTTTATATATATATATATATATTATTTGCCGTTTTCGCGATTTGATTGGAATATATAAAAGATATCGTAATAAAAAATAATTATATATAACGAATCAACGTGAGAAATCGAGCGAAAATCGTTCACTACATGACTACTTGTATATACGTAATATATACGTAATTATATATAATTTTATATATATATATAATATATCTATATATAAATCTCTAATATCTTTTTTTCTCCTTTCCATAATTATTTTAATTTCATCATTATGACAAATTTTATTTTATTTTTATTCCTCGATACAACGATAACCAATCAAACACAAAGCGTTTATAAACAACCAGACAAGAACACAGGAAAGAAAACATAAGTACACAATATATGAAAATCATATTATATATTAAAATATTCATAATATTAATAATAATAATAAAATTAATAATATTAATAATAATAATAATAATAATAATAATAGTAATATATTATCGCATGTCCGTAAAATTACATAAAAAAATATAGAAAATAATAAACTCATAGCATCTCTATTATATATATATATAATATTTCTTTTTTTTTTTTTTCGTTTCATTCATACTCTCTCTTTTTCTCATTCGCACACATTCCTCCCGTGAGATTAATTTCCTTGTTCCCTTTCATCCAAAAAAAGCCTTACTCTCCCTCTCTACCTCGCCATGCAACCCTTGCACACTCTCAAAAATAGCTTTCGTTTATGAATCTCTTTCTCTCCCTCTGTCCACACTCTCGGCCTTGTTCGTTATTATTAAAGGAAAAAAGAAAAAAAAAAAAAAAGGACCAGGTTTGCATCTTACATTACTCGACAGATAACAATGATGTGATCATTATCGACACGTATATAATAGATATAATAGAATCTGTCTCCCTGTGCTGCGGGTGTGGTGAGATCCGTAATATGCGTGTTACGCGTGTGCATATGTATGTAATATCGCGTATTCTGCGATTTCTATCATTCGTTCTCGGTACACGAAGAAGCGGCACGAACGTACGATGAGCCGCCATTATTAATATCAATCGTCGATTGCCATACAGGCCAGTTACAGTAACGAGAAGGACAACGGGAATCACGATCACGACGGCCGGAAAAAACGGGGATGCCGTGTTAAAATTTGTGTGAAACGAACGAGGGAAACGCGTCGATCAAACGTTCGATCGTTTCGACTGTTACGCAGTGATCCCTCGTGTGTCGCTCGTCGGCCACGGAGCACCAAGTCGCGAATTGATTATTGCTGGTTCGGCTAATGTCGTTACGGGATTAATTATAGCTATCGTTGGAACAGGGCGACCGATCACCGTGGCCCATTAACACGCGACACGCTTTCGTCGTCGTTCTTCTCGTTACCCTTCTCCTCCCTTCTCGTCTCTCATCTCTTTAGGGCGCGGGCAATTATGCATGCCCAAAAAATCGTCACGACTCGCGAAACTATAATGCCCAGAGTGACTCTCGTCATCGTCGAAGGGTATGAGCAATTCGATCATATTTTTTTCTCTCTCTCTCTCTTTTTCTCCGTCTTCCTTCTTCCCTTTCCCCACATTGACGCACGCCAAATCTGCACCGCCCTCTGGATCACGAAGAAGTCGAGAAGAGAATAAAGAGGTAGGAGGTGTACGCGTAATCGCGTGGCGAACCAGAAGAACTGCGACTTCCTCGAGAAGAAATTAGAATGTTCTCGATGAAGAAACGAAACGAAACACAAGAATCGAGGAGGAACGGAAAAGGGTGGACGATGCAATTAACGAATAGATCGGGGGGAAAGGGGGGAAAGAGGGCGGAAGAGCCGGAAGTCGAGTTTGAAAAACGGGGACGCGAGCCTTTTTTCCGTTCGTTTCCCGAGAACTTTCGGTTTTTCTTTCTTTTTTTTTTTTTTCTTTTTCTCTTTCCTTTTAGGAGAGGAATCCAACCAGAGGAAAATATGAAACCAGTTATTTCATAGTACCAGTGATATGAGAGAACAGAGGACCATGTATTCAGGGATTGTTCGATGCTCGATCATTAACCTGGTACCTGGCCACAACGGAGCTGAACAGAGACACCGGTGAAGAAGAGATTTCGAAAATATATATATATATATAAAAAACATCGTCACATCTGAGCCCGGGTAGCACTTTTATACTCGCTTTCCAGTGCCTGAAAATACGTATTCTCTTCTCATTTCCTCGTTTCTAGATAATAATAGATATTATATCGATAGTGAATAATACCATATTAATAATAATAATGATGATTGATAATAATATAATATAATATAATATAATATAATAATAATAATGATAATAATAATAATAATAATAATGATAAATATGATGTCGTTAATAAAATATCGAATATAAAATACTCTTCGCTACATATATTAAGATTCTCTCTTTCTAGCAATCGCTTACTTTTTTCTTTTTTTTTTTTTTTACTTCTTTATCTCTCTCCCTTTTTCCCCGTGCTCGTTGCCTCGCAGGGGAAATCTCGAAAGAATACTAAGCACAACATTCAATATATATATATATAATTTATAATATATATAATATGTATATATATATCGTAATCGTAATAATGCGACAACTATGATAATGCGTTTATACGTGTTTTACATGCATCTCAGCAATACGATCGCTGGAAAATATCTTCTTTTTTTTTTTCTTTTTTTTTCTTCTTTTTTTTTTTTAATCTCGATGTCGATTCAATAGTGCTTATTCTCTCTTTCGTTCGACTCTCGCCGTTCTAAACTCACCCCCATCTCGCGTTCCCCATCCCATCCCTCCCCAATTAGATATAATTTTTTTCATAATTTATACGATAATTCACCCTTTATTATTAATTCATCCGTCTTTTGTCGCCTGTCTTTTTGCTTTGTCAGTTAAAAAAAAAAAAAAAAAAAGTTACGCTCAAAAAATCAAACATCATCACAAGCTTATTCTCTTCACGCTTAGTCACAGTCTCTCGACACCCCTCCAATTTCCATCTTTCGATATGCACGAGATTTTCGCAATCCCTTGAATTTTAACCCCCTTCTCCCTCCCTCCCCCCTCCCCACTCTCCCATTTCTTCCCCGGGGGAGAAAATCCCCGAGGAAGCATACTGATTTGACGTAACACAGGACACACTGGTGTTAATAATATTATATATAATAATATACATTTACATTTATATATATATATATATATATATATATTATAGAGAGAGAGTTTCTTCTTTTTTTTTGTTCCTTTTTTTTTTTGAAATACTGATTCTCTAGCGTACGTAAGTTGCCAAACTCGGATCGCATCGCGTCCATTCGAAGAAAATATTTCCTCGAAAAATCACACGCACGCACTGACGCACACGCACACCCCTATTGCCTAAAAAAAAAACGCATCTCCACCTTGTTGCGAAGAAAGGAAAGCATCGTTGCATCTAACAGTGGAAACAGCGCATCCTTGTCTTTTCGCGAACACTGAACCCGCGTTCATTGCCCTTAAAAGTAAATTTAAATAATTTATTTAAAAACGGAAAGAATGGTTATACATTAATTGATTGGCGATAAAGAGAATGGGAAGGAAGATAAGGAGAACTAAAATTAAAACTCGAAACTCGTATAGGAACAAAAAGTGAACAAAAATAAAAGTCGAAAGGAACGAGGATCGATGTGCGCGAGAGCTCGACGATCCATCGATAAATACATTTCGAGAATTCACAACAATTTTTCACTTTCCTTTTTTTTTCTTTTTTTTCTTTTTTTTTTTCTTTTTTTTTTCTTGTGTGTGTATGTGTGTGTGTATGTATGTATGTGTGTATGTTTTCTCAGTGGAAACATCATATACTGGCTCAATCCCTCTCGATATTTACTCGCGATCATCCTCGTTTGAATTTCCCGCGTAAACTCGAATCTGTTCAAGTACTGTTCGTGATCGATTACGATCGTTTTATCTTTCGTCTTCTCTTAATTGAAAAGCGATCGCAAATTAATTTTCCGGGTTAATCTCAATGTTCAATAATTACTACTCTATTCGTTTTTTTTCCCTTTTCCTTCGATTTATTCGAATGTCTTCGTTCACATTCCAATTATACTTATTATTATTCATCAAATTTTTATTTCTACAAAAATGCATATATAATCCTCTATATAATTCTTTCACGATATAACATCTACTTCTTTAACTTCGTTTTAAATCGGCGACGATTATAAAATCCACGGAGATTATAAAATATTTTATTTTATTATTATTATTATTTTTTTTTTCCTTTTCAACTTTTTCCCCCCCTACTATCGTAATAAATACAAAAATATAACAAAAATAAATTATAATTTGTATAAACGCACGCAAACAGATTCGATCGAAACAACATAAGGCGAACGAACGATCGTTATTGTGAAAAAAAATGGCGGCGATCGAATGACGATCATTGCGATCAATATGTCCGCTGCGTGATATCTCGACGGATCGACGATGATGCGCGCGTGCAACGATTGCGAACGCAGAAAACTGAGCGTGACCACAGCTACGCTTTCGTTCGTCCTTTACGACAATTAAGTAGACGGGTAAGTAGTTCGAGTAAGTAATTGTGCGGTGGCACGTTCGAGAGCCCGTGTGGATTCGATCCGATCGACACAACTGTCGCGCGATTAATAAACCGTAGAATAGAATAATATAAACATACAATGAGCTGCGCGTCGCCGTGCCCTCGAACGTGCGCCTTTGTTTCGTCTTTCTCCTCGCGGCAATACAAAAACGCGCGCATATATATATATATAATAATATTTATAATATATAATAATATATATATAATATATATATAATATATTAGATATATTCGAAAAATCTCACTCATATCCAATCACTATCCATCGTCGATCGACAGCTTGCACAGCTTGAAACGGGTCGAAAAATGTGAAGGATAAATTAAGACGAGATTATAAAAATACCATAATATTAGGGAAAGGGGAAATATCAAGAATAAAATTTGAATATCGCTGTAAAAACTTAAAAAAAAACTAAAAGTGTTCGTTATTCTCAGTTATTAGTCAGTAAATTGATTAGAGTTAATCTACGAGGATAAGGCAATTTAAATAGAAGAAAAAAAAAAAAAAAAAAAAAAAGAAAACATCGCACGAAGCTTCATATTGATCCAGCGAACTGCTATGCGCAAGCACAAAAATAGACGCGAAATATATGCATATATATTATATATAAACCAATAATAATAATAATAATAATAATAATAATAATAATATAATTAATAATTGAATATAGCTATTTAATAGAATATAATTATATAGTAAATAGTGACAAATTAAGCAACAACGATCATCTATTATTCTCTCTTTTTCTCTCTCTCTCTCTCTCTCTCTCTCTCTCTCTCTCTCTCTCTCTTACTCTCTTTTATAATATATATTCATATATATATATATACGTTTCGATATACCTGTAAATATTAATTTATCATCTGCATTAACCTATTTTTCACTGATTTTTTTTCTTTTCTCTTAATCTTCGCTCACTAGATTCCATTATTACTCTGTCATCTACTAACTTCTACTTAATCTCTCTTACGTTTAGTTATTATTCTTTGAGATATGTATCGTCGTGTGGGTGTACGTGTCCTCTCTCGCAATTGCTCGATACCCGCGCAACCGTTTCACCCTCTCGCGTCAATCTAAAATCCATCCCTCCCCTTCAACCCCTTCTAAAGAGCGTTGCCTTCAAACCTGTTTTCCCCTCTCCTAACCTTATCTTACTTCTCCCTCGATTATCGTTAACCCCCCCCCCCCTCCTCTCCATCCTCCTGACAAAAAAGAACTCGATCGCTCGAAAATCCTCCCTAGATTTCGTTTCTTTCACCATCGTCAGATCGTCCATACTATTGGGTATTATATCGCGTCATCGAAACCGTTTTTTCCTCGTCGTCTCGTTCCTCGAAATCGAAATTCCCGCGTTTGCCCCGTGCGATGGCGACCCACCAACCATATATACGTATTTGTTTTATTGTTTTCGTATTCGTGGGCGATGTATATCTGCGTTATGTATGTGAGTGAGTGTGTGTGTGTGTATATCTGTGTCGTGTACGATGCAAGCATTCGTCCGCGCACCGATTATTTTTACGACGTGACATGTGTATATATGTGCGTGCATGTGTGTGTATATGTATGTGTGTGCGTGTGTGTGCGATCGCGGACCCGCCTTGAGAACAAACATCGCGTCTTGTATTCTCTCGTCTTTGTTTCTTTTTTTTCATTTTTTTTTTTTACGAAAATGGCAGTTATCGGTCACAGCCAATGGCTATATCAATAATCATTATACGTTACGCTTTAATACGATTATTACGATATTAGTTAACCTTAGACGACGTTTTATTACTCGTTACGTTAAAACGCGGTAAATCCCTCCTACGCAAAGAGCGCGCTACGAAGTATACACAGCATGCTCTCTCTTTCTCTCTCTTACACACACTCTCTCTTTCTCTCTTTCTCTCTCTTTTTGCCACGGCGAAGTCGCCACGAGGGTAACACGTTGTTGTTCGTTGCTTTCGAGGATGAAAAATCTGATTTCCGTTCATTGATTCATGAAGAAAAAAAAAAAAAAAAAAAGATAGAGATTCTTTGATCGTGAAATGATCGTGTATGATTGATCTCGAATTGAAAGAAACTTATTCATCGAGAACGATCCACCGACGTTTCTCCGTATTTCCCCTCGCCAAGTTTTGGCTCTAGCCTTGCCGACGAAATGTGTCAGACTGTTCGCGTTTTATCGATCTGATAATGCCTTCCCTTGCATAGAAAGAAGTAAGGCTCCAGGATGGTCGTAAAATATCGTCCGTGAACGCTTGCGAGGAAATTACGAGGCTGCAGTATAAGATACGAGGATGCAGCGATAAAGGAATCGTAGGATTGGCTCGTCTGAATTTTGCCAATGCCGCGATTGAACGACACCGTAATACTCGCGGAGAAGAAACAAATACGAAAAAAGTTTCGAAACGATTAATAAAAACAATAATTAACTACTTTTTTCTTTTTTTTTTTTTTTTTGCTTGTTTACTCGATAAAAAATAAACTTATATATGTCCATATAAAACAACGAAAAATAGATTAAATAACAATATAATATTATTACTTACGATATTTATAAAAATATATATGTTTATGTATATATATATATATATTTGTATATCATTTACATAATTTATTATAAATGACTCTTTCGAAAGCGCATAAACAACATAAAAAGGGACAGAGTAATATTCGAATATCGAAAGACGAACAGGGGAAATAATCACGCCTCAAGCATACGCTCTGTCTGACATATCGTTGACCATTATCACTGAGAATGATCCAATATTAAATGGAGAAGGAAGTTAAAGATCAAATAACGTCGGTGATTCGCGTCCCGCGAAAGAGAACATATTAAGAGAAGACAATATACACCGATCATTTCATTCGTTTTATTTCCAAATTCCATTTCATCGATCAATGCGGAAATCGGGCAGTCTCCTCGGTAAATACGTCACGAGAAACGATCGATTCGCGTACGACGAATGAATCGTACGATGAGTGATGAGAAAATTGCCCGGATAAAAATAAATCTTTTTTTGGTGAACTACCATTACGATAACAAGGACGTAACAACTAATAAAAATCAAGATTAATCGATAAAAGAACATTACGAACGATTTTTGATTCACGTATGGCACTGCAAATCTCACCAGTTTTCCGCTCTATTTTATTTATTGTCGATGGTACAGAGCGAAGAATCGATTCCTCGAGAGCAATAACGACAATCGTCACCCCAACACGTGGTTCGACGCAACGGAAGAACGAATCTAATCGTCATAATCGCCATTTCATTATCCCAACTCTGAACCGAATTAACGTTATCGATGCGTTTAAGATAACGATGAACGCGATTCTATTGAAACGATCGAAAGCTGGAACAGCGACGATCAACGACGACGTTATCGGTAGATATAAATAGAGTTGAAGCGGCACACGAACGTGCACGCATGCGCAGAAACGTGCGCGACGGATATGCGCACCGTACACGAACGTGCGATGACCTGACGACGAAGATGACGATCGTGAGGAACGATGACGCCGACTTTGCCGCGATGTGTCGGAACCTCGGCCAAAGTGAAGGCTGCCTAACGCGTCGGTTAAGTGTTATCTAGCAGTAGTCGTCCCAAAGTCTAGCGGAGGTTCCCGACAAACTGTGTGGTTTCTTCGCTGTGACAGCCTCGCTGCGGAACTCGGTACATCGATAGCCATCGTCTTCCGATATTGCTTGTCGTGGAAGGGGAAGACTGCGTGACTCACGCGCGATCAAGAAAGCTAAACCTTTGCAAGTTATGTATTTCGAATCGTGATTTTCCCACCACGTAGATCGTCCATGGTAAATTCGGAAGACAAGCTCGATGAGGACCCGGAGTTCTGCTACGCATCGACGGCATTATCGAGCATCGAACGTGTTCCGAAGGGAGCTACGACTGCAGAGACAATCATTGATAAATGTAAATTGCTTCGTTCTGACGAATATACCGAGATTGTTTCGAGCACAACGAGATGCGCTCCGAGTTCTGGCAACTATCTCTTTTATTCTCTTCCTCTTTTAACCTCTTCTCCCTTTCTCTTCTATCATAAAGATTTCTCTTCCTTTATCTTTTCTTTATCCTTCGTTATATCTTTCTTTCTTTTCCACGATAGAGTAAAGATCGCATACTACGACCGTTTTCTCGCCCGTCTGTCTCTCGTCCGCGTGATCGTCGAGAATCCGTTCACTTACGTTTGTGAACCCCGTGTCTTATTCACTAAAGCGCGCACGCGCGACACGAATTGCGGCGCGACGTTCGAAGTTCCCGCCAAAGAAGAAGCAAGAAAAAACGCAAGAAGAGCGAAAACTCGCGCCCGTCATTCTTTCGAATTACTTTTTCTTTTTTCTCTTTTTTTTTTATTTTATTTTATTTTTTTTTTTTTTTACTTTCTATCTCTTCCTGTACTTTCACCTTCCAATTCACCCATTCTCACCCTTATTCCTTGATCTCGAGCTGCGAGAATCAGATCAGACTTTATGCAGCAATATTAATGATAATTACCTGGCATGATCTACATATGCATGTACAAGCACGCCGACCGTCTTTTTCTTTTTTATCTTTATATTATACTCTGCGCGGCGGCGTCCTCGTATATCGGAACGTAGATGCTAAAGAGAATACCTATAAATATAGTTATATGTATATATATATAGAATATAATATAATAATATATAATATAATATAATAATAATATATATATATAATATAATATAATAATATAATATATGTTTATATCATCACCATACCTTTTACGCATCTTTTCTTTCATTCATTCACTATCAATCACTCCCTCTCAATCTTTCTAATTTATACTTAACATAGAAAAAATATAGAATTTACTTTGCCTCGAAAAAAACTTAAATATAATAAATCTCTCTCTCTCTCTCTCTCTCTCTTCTCTCTTTCTTCTCTCTCTCTTTTCTCTCTCTCTCTCTCTCGAACGTCAATTATGATATATATATGTATACATATATAATGCGTACATATATGTATATATATAAATATACGACTTTTTTTTTTAATTTTTCGTGTGTAACTGTATGTGCGTGTGCGCGCGTAAGTCTGTGTGTATGTAAGTATGTATGTTACGTGTCGTGCATATTAGATTGCGTTCGCATGTGTCTGTCGTTTGAACGTGTATGTACATGTGTATGGGCATGTGTGTAAGCGTATGTTTTAGAAGAATTCCTTGCATCTAAGAGTGAATTTGTGATTCGTGTTTGACAGGATGAGTGATGTCCTGTGGAGCAACAAATAATATCATACATATATATCTAATATATACATATATATATATGTGTGTGTATATATATATATATATGTATATATATACATACATACTGGCGCTAAGGTTTATCGCATCTCTATACGAAAGCTGGGGTACAGATGTAGAGACACTGCGTAATGAAACTGTGTGAAAAATTTTGTGTGTGTATGCGTGTGTACTTATATACTTGTATCCGTTTCGATAAATAGCTCACGAAGAGAATGCACTTTTGACAAGAAGGAAGAATTTTTCTTACTTTTCTTTTCTTTTCGTATAAAAAGTATGACACACGAGTAATAGTGATTTGGGGGGAAGAGTTTGATAGCATGTTCGAAACGAAACAACATACGTCTAACAAGACACCTGCTGAACGATCCAATATATATATATGTATAAAAAAAAAAGAAATACAAAATAAAAATAATATTAAAAAATAAAAAACGAAGAGGGTGAGTCAGGCTGAAAAACTACCGAGACACCCGCTATACAGAGCTGCGGCTCGAACGATCCGAAAAAATATCTTCTTTATATTCAATCATCCGTTATATCCAACATTGAATGACGAATATATACTTTATATGTTATATCTGTTAATAATATACCTCGACTTGTTCGGAGCTGCGACTTGAGCATATCTTCGTTTAAAAATGGCAACGATTGACAAGAAGTTTTCGACGATATAAAAGAAAAAAAACGAGAAAAGAAACGAAGGGAAAATAAACAACTTCGCACAGAAGTAGTAAGAGTAGTTAGTAATAGAATACTAAATAACGAAGAAGGATCACGCGACGAGCGAAAAAAGCGGAGAAAGAAAGAAGATAGGTTCAAATCGAATTTGAAATCAGCATAAATATAAAACAAAAGATATACATACATACATACATATATATATAAAAAGCAACAGAAAAAAGGGCCACGTGGATCATGGATGATCCTTTGGCTCCTCCCTTAACGTCGTATTGTAATAGTTTCGTCGGCTTTTTCCTCTCGGCTTTTTCCTCTCCTTGACGTCAAAAAAAAAAGTGGGCCAACGTTCGTCTTGCTCTTGAGCGATAAGGATCGTTTGTCCAGCTTTTTTCCCTTCCGAAACGCGATTACACGAACGAACAATGTTTCACGATGAAAGAAGGAAAAAGAAAAAAAAAAAAAAGGAAGAAAGTGAATTGGAACATAAAGACACGTACCGGTCATCCTCTCGTTTCTAGTGAAGGACGAGCATCGTAATTTCTTATCCCCCTATACGTCGATGGCGCGGGTTATGACTTTTATCGTACTATCGAAATCGCAAGACATATCATAAGAACAGTATGCGAAGATGGAATAAGAAAAAGGATAACGCTAAATGGGGGAGAAAAATATACGTATTCGTACTTTCTTAACGAGAGGACACGGTGACGCGTACTAATGTCGTTTCGATATATATATATATATATATATATATATATATATATATATATATATATATACACATATATATATATATGCGATATAATATAATATAATATAATATAATATAATATAATAATACGATTGTCGAGAAAGAAAAGCTAAATGTACACGGATCGTCGATCCCTACGGTGGAAGATACATCGGTTTAATATTTCCTTTTGAAAGAGCGAGTTGTTACTCGGATTATTATTTAGGGCTCGAAGAATACATTTAGAGGGGAGGAATAAAGTCGACCGCACCCCGTGGGGATCGACCGACGGCGTTTCTTTTTTTTTTCTCCTTTTTCTTCTTCTCCTTTCTCTCCTTTCTTTCTTCCTTGCTCTCGTTCTTTTAGCGATCAGGGAGAAGCCGGTTCACGCGTACCCGCGATGCGCCCCGTATAAACCTTAAAACATTTTTTCCTTTTTTTTTTCTCTTAAGCGCCGTCTTTTTTTATTTTTATTTTTTTTTCCTTCATTTTTCCGCTTCTTTCCCCCCTCACCCCTCTTTTTCGCCGGTTTATTATTCCCCTTATAGAACTCTTAATAATAATTTCCCTTTGTAACCGGCGTGTGCAACTGTCCCTGACCACCCGTCGTCCCGTCGACGAAACGCGCGAAAAATACAAAATCTAAATCTCCTCGATAAAATATCATCCATCTTACTGTCGTCAGACTTTTTTTTCCTGACACCATATATATATATATATAATATATATAATATATTTATTTATGTTTATATATATATAATATATATTATTATTAATATTATTATTATTATTATTATTATTATTAATATTATTATTATTATTATTATTATTATTATTATTATTTCAATTGCTATGTCGCTTATATAAAGATAAGATAATACTCTAGTAGCGAGGGAGGCTGGGTGGAACGGGCACGCCGTTTTAATAATACTATCATCTATAAGTAATTTCGCGGCAAATCGAGGGACACGTGACCACTCACCCTGTTTTTTTTCCTTTCTCCTTTTTAATCTTTTTTCTTTTCGTGCGATGTGTGCCTGTATATATATATATATATGAGATCGGCTGTTTGTAATATGTGTAGTACGTGTGTATTTATGTATAGGTATGGGTGATAGTGTATCGGGTACAAGTTACGTCAAGTATTTGGGCAATTTGTTCGGTAATCGTTCGCTGCGATTATGTACGATAAGCTCGCAGGTCCCGGAAGTTCAAGTTACGTCGATGCATCAGCCGATAGTATCGCAATAGTGAAGAATGAAAAGTTTTCACTTGTCATGAGATGAAAAGAGTAATCAGAGAAGAATAAATATCTCAATGATATCCCAGATTATCTTATTCGCTGGTCGGAAACGAACAATGGGATTAATTATTTTGATTGATATACAAATAAAATAATAATAAAAAAAATTTCAAAAACTTAACTATCGGAGGATGTACGACCTTCCTTCGTCATCTATTCTCTTTTTATACTCCGATTTATATCGTTTGATTAACATATCAAACACTCTCCCTACGATCACGTGACCTAACCTATTCTTCGTTTTAGCTTAGAGAGTTTATAAAAGATACGAAAACACTTTAAACGTTTTCTGAGATTCACATTTTCTTACAAGGAAGAAAAATTATTACGATTTCTTATGCGTCATGCATCGCATTTTCAAGTCTTTTCGTTTTTTTTTTTTTTTTTAAGACGACACGATCAGCTGTTCGTGCGCCGCCATCTTTGAATTATTGGTCACGTGATCATAGGAGACACGAAGAGCGTAACGATCGAGAGAGCGAATGACCTCTGCTGCAACTGCGCTTTTAACCTTTCAAATGCATGTCTTTATTCGTGAAAATCGAAGCTCGTAATTCCCATATATATAACGTTCAGAACGATAAATAGGACGTTTACCATGAATAGTTTTCTAAATAAAAATATAGAGCTCGTAAAAATTTTATATATCAGTGTTTGCAAGCACCTTTGATATAGCGTTTTACAATATTTCGCGGATAATAACGTAATAGAAATTACGGCTTCGATTTCACGCGAGATATGGTGGAAGAAGGACAACATACAAAAATATTTAAAAACTATCCGAGTCTCTTTCCCATACGTATATATATATATACATATATATATATATATATACGAATATATATCCTCATCGTGGATTGTCAATTATATAAAAATAATAACGTCTATGCTAATTAAAAATGTTAACATTGATAAAAACTCGATTGATTCGATTAAATTCGTCCATTCCATAGATTGCCTTCGATACAAAAAGAATTTGTAGAAAAATATACCATGATGATGAATACGATCAGCGAATGGAATGTTATTGCGATAATATCGAAACGCACTACCTTCGGGCCTAATTTTTTTTTTTTTTTTTGATTTTGAGCTGAATAAGTAGCGTCAACAAGATCTTCGCTACTGATGAAGGTAATAAAACGTGCGTGTCAAACATTTTCCGATATTTCGAAGGCAATCTCATAAAATACGGCAAAGCCAAACGTATCCTTCTTCCACGTTACAGATTCGCCGCGTCCACGATAAAATAAAATGATCGCGCCCATTTTCATTGCTCTCCGTTACGCGTCAGCTCAATCCACTTTGTCCTTGTTTTGTAATTCTTTACGTATAACACGTAAACCTGCGAGCCGGACTATAAGCTACGTATGTTATATTATATCGAGGGTAAAAGTATGAAAACGATGACAATGAATGAGCGAGTATGTTATTTCATCTCTTTCTCTCCCTCTCTTTCGCGCTCTCGTTCTCTCGCTCTATCTCTCTTTCTCTCTCGCACAAACACACATTACCTTTTTCTTTCCCTCCCTCTCTCTCTCCCTCCCTCCCTCCCTTCCTCCCTCCCTCCCTCTCTTTCTCTCTCTCTCACACACTCTTTCTCTTCCTCTTTCTCTCCCACTCTCTCGTTCTGTATATTCTCGTAGAACTTAAAAGCTGACTTCGTTGTATTCGGTCGGCGGGAACGACGCGACAAATAGCATTTATATCGGGGCATTCCCGGCGCGTAGAAGAGGTTATTGGCAGCAGTGGAATTGAGACATTGTGCGCGTCCGGTCCCCCGACGTCGCAACGGGATTTCGCGCACCGTTTCGCGAGACGTGCGTGGGGACGCGAGCATAATATTTTTTTTTTCCTTTTTTTTTCATTTTTTTTCTCTCTTATATACGGAAAATTCGGGATGGGCGTTCTCCAGCGCCGTCGTTCCTGGATGAGCCGCCAAAAGTCGAAGAGCAGACAATATGATCATTGATCGATGGTGAGAATCTTTATAGAGCCGCTGTACCAGGTGCCGCGACGCAGTTCGGAGCCTGGGGGAGGAGGGGGGGTCAGTCCCGCCGGCTCCGGTCCCGGTGCTTAAGAGAAGATACGAAGCGCCTGTAAGACGGGCCTGGAGCACACGGGGCAGCTTGGGTCGGAACTCTCGCAGACCCGGTTGCCGCAGTCCAGGCAGAAGTGATTGTGTCCGCATGGGACGAGGGCGGCGGTGACCTCCTTGTCGCCGCACACCACGCATTCCCGCCGTCCACCGCCCAGCAGCGAGTCCGTGGGCGACGTCGGGCTCGCTGACGCCGGCGGGGATGGCCTCGAGGGTAGCGCGACGCCTGGGAACGACCAGATCGAGGAGGCGGATGCCGTTTGGGATTCGAAGGAGGGCGACTCCCCTAGGCCCTCGTCCCTTTCCATACCAGCGCCCCAAATCGCGACGAGATCGTTCAGCCCAGGCGCGCCGGAGCTACTGGACGAGCTACTGCAACTGCCGCTGCTGGAGAACGCTCCGCTGGATCCGTTCGAACCGTTCGAGCCCGGTGGGTCGAGGCAACCAAGGATCGAGCCCAGGCCACCGCGACAGAGGACGCTTAGCAGTTCCGAATCGTCGAGGGTGGTTCCTGTGCCGGTTCTAAGTGCTATGTGTGCCTCGATCTCGCGCCTCGCAGCCTCCACGCTTTCGGGAAGTCCCGTCACCTCGAACACCGGCTCCTTGTCGCGGCTCGGCGTCACTATGTAGGTGTGGGTCTGGTGCTGGATTCTCTTGATGGTCGCGCCCTTCGGTCCTACCACAAGCCCGACTACTCTGTACGGGACTCGTACCTGAATCGTCACGTGGCCAGGAACGGAGGCTGGTGGGCCGGGAGGCGCGCCCAACAGGGCGCCCAGCGAGCTCTTGCGGGAGGCACGGATCTGGGAGAAATGCTCTGCGGCCGAGAGTATCTCTCGCTTTGCGCGGGCCACGTCCTCCTTGCGCCCGGTCACCACGAACACCGGCTCCTCACCGCGCACCGGGGTCTTGATGTAAGTGTTGGTCTTCGCTCGGAGTGCTTTGATTTTACAACCTGCAATCAAACGGGGAACGATCGTTTAGATCCAATGTTCCTGGAAACCGCGTGGGACGGATAGAAACAAGCTACCCTTGCGTCACGAGTAGGAATGCGCGCTAAAAAAACGTTTTATATATATATATGTACGTATAATCAGTTGGGATGCTTTTTTTTTCCTTCTTCCGAACTTCGATACGATCTTACTGGCCGTAATCGCGTTACTTTTCCTCGAAAGATGAAGGGGATCGAAATTTATGATTTAATGTATAAACCGTACGTTGTAATATAAATTTAACGCGTATAATACGGTTTAAAGAGTCCATTTTGTTACAAACAGGCCGTTTTAATGCCTCTATAATAAAAATATATCTATAAAATGTCGTAATAACACGTCGGTTAAAATATATTTCAGGTGCTGACACGTTGCGTTAATACGTGTAACAAGAATGAGATCAAGATATCGGATGAAACGAGCAAAAGGATGTAAAGCAAGTGCATTAACTTTATCAATGTGAACGATCACTTGCCCACTTCTCCAATTCTCCTTAAACGAAAAACGCACACACACATATATGTATATATATATATACGTTCCTTCGTATCTAAATAATTGAAATCTTCTCCACGATCCAACCACGGACACCCGAAAACCTCCCATAATATCCTTCCAACCGTATCCATCCAACAACAAAATCCACGATGCGAGAAGCCACGATCTCGGTGGCGAAGATTGGCAGAGAGAGAGGAGATGGCTTTGTCATGACGCAATTGTCTGTACACAACGCGAGATCCACACGCCGCGGTACGAAAAAGGAGAGAAGCTGGAAGAGGTTGGGATGGGATGGAAGAAGGAAGAAGAAGAAGGAAGAAGAAGACGCGGGAAGGAGACAGAGAGAAAAAGAGAGAGAGAAAGAGAGAGGACAAGGTGCAGGAAACTGGAAGGAAGGAGGTCCCGACCCGGTCTGGTCCTCGGTCTCGCAGACTCCCTGGCCTTGAGCCGGCGCAATGCTAGCAATGCAGGTGAACCACTCCTCTACCTTTCCTTCTTCAACGCTCGATCACCTTCTTCCGTCCGTCTCCGTCCTCCACCTTTCTCCTTCCCGCGGCTATCCTTCGCGGTCTTCATCCTCCTCCTCCTCCTCTTTCTCTCTTCTCCCTCTGCTCCTCTCTCTCTCTTTCACCAACCTCCCTTTCATTCAGTTCACTCTCTCCTTCGGCGAAGCAACGACACACGCGACTGCTCTCTCCCTCGCATACCATTGAATCTCTCCTTTCCGTCTTTGTCTCTTTCTCTTTCTTCCAGCGTTCATTAGGCAGGGTCTTTTTCTTCTTCTTCTTCTTTTTTTTTTTAATTGAATCTATCGAAAAGCTAGGCCGCGATCGTAAATCACACGGCGATTTTGAAGTTGATTTAGATAGGAAAGTGGTCGGCCATGGTTTTTCCCCTCCGATCGAGAGCGGAGGAGGAGGCACGGGGCATGGTCGAGGATGGCTCGTGGTCTTCGCGTGTCGTTGACCAAGGGGAGTTTGATCCTTGGAATGTGGAATGGAATGCGTGTGTTTATTTTAAAGGTAAGAAAGAGTGTAATGAAATTCGTGTGCAATGATACGTGATATAATTATCCTCTGTATACCAAGATACATAAATATCGTAATAAAATCTAGCATAATTTCACGATTCGATTCGACGGGAAGAGTTTAGTGAAACTTGATAAAAATCTTTTTCTATGTATATATGATACATCTTCGTATACAATTATTGAAAAATTCCTTCGATAGAAATCTTTCCTACCAGAAAAACCAGCCAAAAATATCACGGAACAATCGATCGATCCTATGTTGGGTACAAAAGGGTCATCAGATAGATAGCACGCAACACGGTTCGTTCGATCGAAATGAGACAAGATTTCTGCCCATTCCGGCTGCTGCCTATATAGAGGTCGGTGAGAACATTCTCTGTACGAGGTTTAAACGTTTCCCTTGGTCGGGTACGTAGTCCTTGCGCGACGCGACAATGTCACGTCCATGGCTCTTCAGGGACAGCCGCTGCGGCACAATCTTGACATCGATACGGCCTTAACTGCACGCCACAACGCGATTCGAGGCGTTTAAACGCGAGAGAGGAAAGGGACACGAGAACCGCGACGCGAGGTCGTCTCGGGGGCGCGAGCGTAATTGCGCCTATAACCAGCCGAGAGCCTCCTTTATTCGCGGAAGTCCGATCAATTCAGCGAATTTTCTCGCGGAAAAACACTGGACTCTCTTTACCAGCTACGTAACCTTAAATACGTAGCGCCTCGGTTAATAATTAGATACGTAATTAATTTCATAGCAATTGTTATTAAAATTTTATTTCTTTTTTTCTTGCTTACATTTTCGTTTGAAGAAACATCAACGATTCGATTGCTACGGTGTAATTGACGATGCGAAAAGAAAAGAAAAATACAAATTTAATTTTCCTTACGAACTCTCTCGTTGCCAACCAAGATAAAAACCTATCGCGTGTCTGAGATAACGGATGCTTGCTCCATCTATGCAATTCCGCGAATCGTCCGGGATAATTCCGCGACAGTTAGCGAAGCATATATTATAATCAGGGCCAGGGCATTGCTCGCGTTCGAAATCGATTTCTCTCTCTCTCTCTTTCTCTCTTCGTCTTATTCTTCGTAGATTACACGCGCACATGCTAATCCCAATGGGATCGGGAACCATAGTTGCGAGGCATAAAGGTCAAACTTATGAAAAATTGATTTCGTAACGAGTAGAAACCGGGAATGATCCATGCACGAATCTCCAGCAGGGTAAGGTAAATCCTGTTTTCAGTTTCATCGATCACGCTTTATTTTCGGAACCACCATTGTACCCAACCTTCCAACCGTCTCCCGTTTCTTCCTTCCAACCGGTTTACCTTCGACGATTATGTTCATTCAACGGTTACGCACCTTTCCATCCCTCCACCACCCCTTTTTCTGTTTTTCTCCGATTGCTGAATCGCATGCATTCGCGTTCCCATCGACATCGAGGAGAATTGGATAAACTTACTTGAATAAGTTTAATACAAGTTTCGAGGATCCTTGAAGAAATGAATAAAAGTATCCTTTCTACTCAATGAGAAGAAATCTCAAAACTTCTCGTTACGTTGGGATCAATTTAATTTCTGTCCGAGAAAAACTGGACTGGATGAAAACTGGATTTTTATTATCATTATTATTATTATTCCTCGCAGAAATTGCAGATCGATGCGAAACCAAAAATCCCAGTTCTCGTTCCACTTTATTAACGTTGTAAATCCTCGTCCAAGGATACAATATCGCGTCGCCAGCGCGTATTTCATTCGAGGTCCGATGGGTTTGCCAAAAGTATGAAAGTGTCTCGTTCTGGAAGGCTAAACAAGGTTACGATTCCTTTGGCTATCGAGTTATTCGGATTATGGTTTAAGTTCGACAAAAGAAGATTGTGTTTGCGACAGAGTTTAGCTCGGAGGAATCCGACTCGTAGTCTTTATTTTTTCGGATTAGTTCTGTATAATATTCTCAACTCGTTTTCTCCGCCGTAAAAAAAGAAAAAGAAAAAGAAAAGGAAAAAAAATTGCCAAGAATTTTTTCAAAAGAGTAAGATATCGGAATGTTTCTCCGATAATATTCGAAACAACAATTTTTTCCAAAGTTCTCGAATAAACGTAAGAATGCTATGAGGTAGTAAGAGTTGTTAAATACAAATTATCCATATACTATATTTCAGTATTTTGCATCCGACGTGAGTTGCAGCTGTGAATAGCTAACGCTCAGGTTAAGTAGCTACTAAGAAAATCATAAGGCGAGGGGTTTACCCTTTCGTTACTGAAGGTGACTGCAGTCCCCTAACATTGAACACGTCCGTTGTATATTAAAGATTATTATAGTCATCCATCAAAATTTTAATTAACAATTGTGATCAGTTATATATTACAACTTATATCTTAATATTCATAGGTTGGTTAACATTTTCTCGCGTTTTTATTCCGTTCGATACGTATAAACCCAAACGAAAGGACGATAATCAAATACAACGAATAACTCGAAACTGATTGATTAATATCATCGTGATAAAGGGAAGCAAAAAAATCTTCGGTCCAAAATTGGAAAATCAAGTTGAAAGCAAACTTATCCACTTAACGCAATCTCTTCATCTCTTTATTTAAATTTTGTTCGTAAATTGACAATTCGATTCAAGTCAATGCTCAACCGTCGAACGATTCGTAAAAAGATTTTTTGAACTAAGCAAACCATTTTCAGAGAATTAATGATTGGCTTCCGATTGGATTTAAAGTTAAATAAGACGAGCTCGAATCGATCGTGCTATATCGAAAGGCAAGAAAAGGGAAAAAGAGGAGGGACGGAAATTTTCGGATCGAACTCGAAATCGTGCATGCCAATGACTAGGTGCATCGGTTATAGTAGCGATAAAACGCTGCGGGGGAAAGTCGGTCGTAATTCTAGCTGGCAAATTGTTAAGACGAGCTCGCCACGGCACAAGGGTAACCATTATTATCCGTAATCTGAAGAGGCATAAATTTGCCCAAGGATACAACGGCGAGAGATGCCTTGGGCCTGCCGTAGACGAGAAGAAAGACGTAGAAATCGAGGGGAATAAAAATTAGAGGGCTGGCTAGCCTGTGAAGAACCATATCGATGTCCCGTGAAAGCTATGGAAATAGCGTTCGACGGAGGATTCCGATTGGCGGAATCTTGATTGAAATAAAAACTAGTTTTATTAGGTATTGTTAAATAATTGTAGCGTTGAAAAGAGCTTCGATAGAATAAGATCTAAGTTTCAAGAAAATATTTCTGCCAAAGTTTCTAGGAAAATTGAAGCAATCTTCTTGAAAAATTATTATAAAATATATATTTTATTAAAGATTTAAATCTATAAACAAAATCAAAGATATTATTCCAATATTATTTATTTTTTTTTTTTTTGGAAAAAAGGATTAAAGAAGAATGATTTTCGAAATTTTTAATTTAAGATTGTCGATCTACTCTTCTCCCGCATTGTTCGACATTGCAATTTCAAACTGTTAATGATATAACTTCTTTGTTATCTCTTCTTGATAAATACTTAACGAATATTACAAACGATGATCTTGCAAATATATTGCATCATCAAGATGAAATGGATCATAAGTTGGTTAATATAATTTGATCCAACTGTCGAATAATGTATACGAATTCAGAAATATCGCATTATAAAATTCAATTAGATCAATGATATCCCTTCTCTGCATTCTCATTTTTATTATTAGCTTCTCGTAAAATTCATTAGCCATCGGACACATGAAACTCCACAACTTTCTTAATACAATTCAAATTAGACAACGACAAACTTTGAAACTTCGTTTAATACAGAAAGATGAAAGTCGTAGGAACAAACTTTAAAAATAGAGGAACGTCTGTGTCCAGGCCTACGTTTAATTAGACTTTTTTTCAAGTCGCTTAACTATCATGGCTCGAGCAACAGACTCTCAAGTACTCTTCCGAAGATTCGTCGACATCGAATCTTTCCAAGTTTTCAATGGATCGATAGCTCGAGTTTCTTTCGAAGTTTGAAGGGCAAATCCTATTACGTACGAGTAACAGTTTCTCGGGGAAAGTAGAGGAGGATCCTCTTTAGGTAGATGATGTTTCGATCGTTCTTATTTTTTTCTTTTCTTTTTTCATCACGAGGAACGAACAGGTCGGCGAATTTCCGTTTATTCAAGGTTCTCTCTTGTTCCGGAAATTCGCCTAGGGCGAAGCCTGGGCGGTTCCATTGGCTAAATAACTTGGAGAAGGCAGGTGGACCGAGGATAGGTACACGCACACCGATAAAAGTGGTACTCGCGTGTAGTTGGAGAACAGCCGGGAGGGAATGGGAGAAGGAAAGGAAGAAGGGTAAAGGAGGAAGAATCGAAGAAAGACACAGTTGAAAGAGAAGGAAACAACGTCGTCGACGACGATCTGGACGAGGATGAGGACCAAGTCGAAGACGACGACGACGAAGAAGAAGAAGAAGAAGAAGAAGAAGAAGAAGTAGAAGGTTGCCCCGTGGTCGAAGAAGGTGGCTGCTAACTCGATGCTGGTACCAATGGTTGTGTAGTGGTTCTGGATGGAGGAAGAGAAGGTGGGGCGTGGGTCGCAGACAGTTGAAGGGCCGCGGCCAAGGTGAGGTGAGACGGAGAGAAAAGTGAATGAAAGAGAAAGAAGAGTGAAAGAGAGTGCATCGAGGAGAACGCAAGGCGTCTTTTGCCTTTGTCTGCTTCTATCGAAGGGACAAGAAGGAACGAAAGAGATCGGCCCGATCCTTTCTTCCTCGTCGTCGAATTCTTCTTCTCCGTCTTTTTGTTCGCCTCCTTTTTTTTCTTTTTGCACGCATCGCGAAATCGCAAAGGACGAAAAGGAAGTAATAGGTTCGACTTATTGTGCTCGCGATATGAATCGACCATCGTCCGGATGCTCATCACGATCGGAAACAGCGTCTCGATTTAATCTTCCGTCACGCAATTTTCATCACAGGGACACGACGAAGTGAATCGGAGAGAAGATAGTTCTGAAAAGCGCGTTAAAAATGAGATAAGCAAGGAAAAACGGTGATCGACCGCGTTGCTTTGCGTGCACGCCCGCGATAACATTACGATGGATCGCAAAACCGGGTTCGTTATTCCGTTGATTTCTTTCTTATTCATTCAAGGTGCCATTCACGTAGCCGATGCACGTGAAGCACGTGGCCTGTTCCTCGTTCGAGTACAATGGCGAGCAAAGCCCTCTCCGGAGAGGAGTTTGGACCTTCTATTCCCACGATACGTCACTCTCTTTCTCTCCTTCTCTCGAATGACGTTGCTGAAATCTGCGGCAGCCGTTAGTAGCAGCAGCAGCAGCGGCAGCGGCGGCGGCATGTCTCTTTCCCTCTAGAGGCTGCAGGATCAATAGTTACTCGCCTCTATAACCGGCAGCTGCATTATACACGCTGCTTCAGAAACTAGTGGTCATAGTGTATGGTTCACGTACAACGTTATCGACAGATTTGCAATATCTATTACATGATGAAGTTGTCAAGCTCGTTACTTTGATACGATTACCATTGCACAGGGATTACGCATCTGGATTGATCCGTATCAAAAATTCTTTGTCGTTCATAGAGCTTCTCAATTCATCCTCCGTTTTGTTCCAGCTCCCGTCAAATTCCTATGAATGAGATGTACGTTGATGATAATTTTAAACGTTTTGATTTTCGAGTTTGAGAAGAAAGAATATTTATTCTCCTGGCGGAAAATCCTACGAAACTATCGTATTTCTTAGAAACACGCGAGGTTGCATTTTCGAAATGACGGAGGAGAAGGGAAAAAGAATCGTACAAGAAGGACAGGAACTCGGGGAGCCATCTGCTCGTCTTTTGCTTTAATTACAGCCACCAAATGCCTCGCCCGAGAGGCACTCGTCGTTTCCTCGGCGACTCGCCGACGACCGTGGGCGATATCGACATAAGTCGACCCGAAAAGAACGACGAGGAATTGGAATCGTACGTTTAAACATAGCTGAGAAAGTCGGTGGAGCAAAATGCTGGAAGCTTCTTTTCAAATATCCTATGTGACGTGCAAATATAACCAATAATTCGAAAGCTAATATTATTTATAATATTCCTTCACAAATATTTCAAAATCTATATTTATTATAATCTTGTATAGTTAATTAAACTTAGATGTTTAAAAGATTTAATATACTACTACAAAAAAATTTTATCGAGTTCTTTTATTAAAAAAAAAAGGAATAAATCTGAAACATTCCATTAATAAATGGACAAGATCCTGTAATATGTCAGAATTGTTCAATATATCGATAATCCATTCCAAACCGGAAAACGAGCATTCCATTACATAGAAAAGCTTCAATTACTATGGCGTTGATTATAGGGAATGAATGTGAAACAATGTTCAGGTAGAAAAAGATCGGTCGCTACATCGTGGTAAGTTTATTTAGGATTCGTGGGCCCTTAAGTAGCGGTACCCTCTGGCATCTCTGGACATTCGTGCGTCGGTACGTCCGCTCGTGGGGCACGAGCCGCGCGGATATCACGAGTTTCTCAGGCAGGTCAGTGAAACTGCGCCGTCAAGTTGAAGGCCAACACCCCCACAATGCAACGGCCGAGTACCACCGCTTGCCCCACCATCGTCCGATCCTCAACCACTTTATTCTCTCCTCCCTTTCCGCGCCATATCGTCCCTTCCTTGTCACATCGCCTCACGGTCTCCCCCTTCCCCCCACATAGTGACCAAGTCGCTGGAACATCCGAGGAAACTCCAATAACATCGATAAACTCTATGAGTAGTTAACTGTCCGCGACGGAGACGAAGGAAAAAAACGAGCAAAACTACGTCAATCGTATGGCGGACTTATTTACTTCTTCCAATCTTTTTCTTTTATATTTAGAACTAATTATAGATTTCATAATAAAAATAGTCGCAGATTATTTTGAAAAATTAATAAAATAGATTAAAAAACGCGGTTATATATAAATACAAATAAATTAGAAAAATTTTAAATTGGAGAAACAAATGTACGAAGCTTCATCGTGATCGATGTGCAACGTGTTCGAACGTACGGTCATGGTGATACTCACTAGCTTCCAGGAAAACCAGTCACCGATTGGCCGGACGCAGCGCCAATCATAGAAGCCCTTTGAAAGTGAGCATTGGCTCGCGAGCTAGGTAGAAACGAGTCGTGGTCATTCGTACGCCGACCACCGAGTCGTGCGGATGCATTATACAGGTGCATGTACATTCTTCCTTCTATTTTCCTGTCTTCCCTTTCGCCTTTCTTTCTTTCTCTGTCTCTTATACGTTTTCCTTTATCTCCTTCTCTGACCTCTCTCGAAGGCCAGAAATTCCAACCTCTTCTCGAAATAGATCGATGACACTCGTCCGAACAATCTCGCGCGTATGCACGCGTCGCTTCACCGCGTATGTGTGATTCGCGCACACGCACTTACATCCGTATCTATTCACTTCATATGTATCCGTACACGATCTATAGATGTATCTATATATACATATACATGGTATTCACGTGTGTGAATATAACATATATATACACTCTCGGGGCCGATGTCTCTGAAATAACCGAGCGAGGCACACTCGTCGGACAGGGGAATAAGGTGCAATGCACGCACCCGTTCACTGTGGCCTCTCTTTCTCGCTTTCTCTCCTACCCTCCCACCGCTAATGTCTCTCTTTCTGTCACGTTTGCCTCTTTCTTCGTCTACCGATATCGACTCTTTTTCTCTTTCTCTTGCACAGGCACTGCAACTGCAGTTGCATCCGACAGTGTCTCGAATGGCAGTGGGGGTCACACTATATTAAGATTGAACTCCACTGACACGGCCGCCCAACTGCGTTCATTCTCCTCCTACTCTTTCTTCTTTCTCTTTCTATCTCTCTTTCTCTCTCTGTTCCGTCACCAGTCTTTCTTTCTTCTCCCTTTCTTTCCGTCCGCACACGTTCAGTTTATCTCTCTTCCACTCTTTCTCTTTCTCTATGCCCGATGCTTCTTTTTCCTTTATTCTCTTTCTCTCTTCACTCTACTCGATACGTCCGCTATCCGGCTTGATACGCGACGATCGGTGTGTGTTTCGTGTTCTATAGAGAACATTCTGAACACATATATACACATATTGTGGAATACATTGTGCGCCGTCTCAAGTCTCGCGATAGAAAAATCAGATTACGAAAGACCGTTGATTTTCTAGACCGCGGGAACGTGTTACGTGTCGTCGGAAAGAATACGAAAGAAATGGCCAAGCTCTCGGTCATGTTACGATGAAGGACGCGGTATTTATTCGACGACGAAAGATTCGCGAATATGCACGATTATAAAGACGATATGGAAACCACATTCCAGTAAAAATCACTTAGAAAAATCGTAATTCTTTCTTTCTATTTATCACTACACTTTGCACGTAAAAATTCACATCGGTTTCTCTATCTTGAATACGTTCTTTGTCAATATTCGATTCGATCACTATTTAATGCGTTATATCGAAAAGATACGAATGATTCATCTTTATATTCGTTTAGTCCGTATTATAACACCTATGAATATCTATTTTCATCGCCATCAAAGGGCACTTATAACTTGAATAATTCGAAATAAAACTTGAATATTTCTTTTCGTAAACTTTACACAAAATGGCTTCTTCTGTCTCTACTCATGGTCAAATTGGTTTTCTCGCTTCTCGATCGCAGTGCGCACCATTGTTGGCGGCCAATTATCGTACTACGCTGGGCAACAGTTAAAGCTGAAACCAATATGGAAGAATGTTGCAAAATAACGAGGCGCGTTTAACCCATGGCCGATGATTCATTATTGGTTCATGGATAAGTGTCATGTATATGGTCTTACGCGGACTTACGCGAAAAGCACGGTTCAGTTATAATTACACATATTGGATATCACGATATTAATGAGCTACAGCGAATATAATGGGACATGCTGCCCACCGTGGAAGTCGACCACTCCGCCCAACGAGTGGCTCTCTCGATCGTTCTCGAGAGAAACCAAAGGGTGAGTCATTCGTCGATCGACCTACCTCAAACCTTTCTCAACCGGACGAGCGGAGACATGTGCTTCTCCGTCTCTTTCCCTTTCTCTGTCTTCGAGAAAACAGGTAGCTTCATTACGCGCCCAACGGCCATATTAGATTTTCTCCTTCGTGCTTTTGCTCGTTCCGCCACCTATCTTCTCCGACTCTTCTCCGTTGTTTGTCACGGATATAACTGCGCACAATCGCGTTCGATACTTTTGTTCACAAATCGAACAAATCGAGACGGCGTTGAGTAGATTACCTTGTATACGTTTTCATTGAAATACGAAACTAAGGACAGCGATGATTGTATATGTGTATTTAACTTGTCGCGAAGTATTTATTGACCGACAAATATACACGGTTCGTGTTTGCGGAATGATTTAGTTACTTCGTTACTGAGCGTATTTTTCGAAATATCATGAGAATTCAAGCAAATATTAATTTCAAATAATTTTAATATATCATACATACATACATCATAAAAGCATGTTAAATAAGTATATTAAAAATATAAATTTTCTAAGAATTATTGTACAAAACAAAGTGACAAACCAAATACATTAATCATATTTTAAACAAAATTTTATGAAAAAGAATATCATTTTTTTGCAAAACGAAACCATACTAATATTCTAATTGCATCAATTAATTACATCTTTCTGAATTTCAACATTTTTCTTTCAGCATGTACAATGTTAGGTTAGGACACGATTGTCGCAAAACCGGGATAAATCGATTACAACCGAACGTCGACGAAACTATCCCCTGACCTGGAAGAAGGGTGGAAGAAATGTGTTCGACCCCCAAACTCATGGGTATATCCCCCCATCAGCTGTGCCTCCAGCTGTAGGCCTCTTCGAATGCAAAAAAGCACGTCGTCAAGGGGCGAGAACCATAGTTCGAACGTGTATCGATCAAAGGCTAGTCTCTCGTTTTCTCTCTTTCTCTCTTTCGTCATTTTCTCTCTGCAGATGAGATTCGTTCTCAAGGGAGCAAATAAAATGGCGTGAGATAAGTTATCCACTCTTTTGGTTTAAACAGTAGTCAACGCTTAGTACTTTTCCCTTATTTTTCGATCTATAGGTAGACTTTCTTCGTCTTGGGCTTTTTACCGATATTTCATACCCATCTATCTGACAATGTACCCCTATTTTCATTGGATCTGTCTTGAAGAAACCGATGAAATTCAACGCTATGAAACGACGTTCCCATCGTGAAAGGTTCAAAATGAGATGCCTTTTCTTTATGTGACGCGACCTGCTGTTTCGTTTTTATCCCTTTTCTCTTTGTTACTCGAACCTATTCTAAGTAATTTTTATGTACACAGGTTGATGAATAAGGGGTGCACATGCAGTACATCTGACGAGATGTTCAACCCTCTGGGAACGCAAATCCATCAAAGGTAATGTATCAGTGAATAGAACAGATACATATTCAAGAAAGATTGACGAGGAACGTATGATTCAAATAATATTTATTTAATTTATTTTTTAATGAAATGCTAAATGTAATGTATGTATGAATGATTGAATGATTGAAACTGAAAATATTATCAATGAGGATACTTATAACTTTGTATGCGATACAAAGTTATGATTTTAAAGAATAAAATGTGTTTATGTAAAGACAATTGAAAGAATATTCTTTTCAATTGAATATGTCAAAAAGAAGGAAGCATCGATGCATAGATGAGACATTTTACCGAATGGTTGCTGAATATCTAACTTATATAATGTGTTAGAGCTTTTAAGATATTGGATACCTGATTGACATCGAGTCATAAAGTAATTCGATTGGATGACTTTCAAATTATTTGAGCAACTTAGTCGGATAGCTTTCATAATGCACGTATTATTACGTCAATCTTCAGTGAATGTAACTAATAAAACTATTAAATATTCCGAAACCGGTAGATAATATTAAGAGACGAATGATTCATTCAATTTTAATTTCTCCATGATCTAAGTTTTACCATTCGATCATTCATTTTTTAATAATTCTGACGACATAAAGTAAGATTTAATATTGCGTTTTAAAAATCGCAAAAAAAAATTGAAAATAGAAATTTTTCTTAATTGCTATTTTCATTTCTAGTTAACTATCTGCCGATTTTCTAATCTTTACCCAATTTCCAATTTCGAATCTAACTAATTAATCTTTCATTAATTTCATAATATTCTTTGAATTTTAATTTCATAAATTCTTTGAATTCTAATTTCTTAATTCACTGATAGTTTTAATTTTTCATTTTTTAGCTTCATAATTTCATTATTATCTTCTCCATCTCAATCCATTAAATTCTGATTTTCTAATAACAAAAACAATTTGTCTTTATTTATACTCCTAAAATTCTTCCATCCTCTTAATTAATCAACAATCCTAATAATAATCAACAATTAATCCCCTATAACTTTACTACTTTGACAAATCAATCCACCCAAATGATAGTAACCAACATTTGATGGACTCGTTTAAAGTAAACAACTTTTCCAATGCGCGAGAAGTTCGCGTTAAGCGTAATGCGTCTAACGTGCGCCTCGGACAACGCGTTGATATGCGCGCCGCGTATACGTGTCGCCGGTAAAAAGCGCGTGCGACTTATACGCGATCGACAAACATAGAAATTACGGATATAAATCGAGTACGGAGCGATTCCACGCAAACGGTTGGGACACGAAGCAAGAAAACATCGACGCGTATTCGTTCGTCCGTTCGTCGAGCAGAAATTACGCTCGAGGAGGAGGCGAAGAGGCCACGAGCGCGGTGGATTTTAGATGCGTTCCCTGATCGCATGCTTCGGCTAGAGAAAACTGCGCGTAACCTGAACGAAGGGAAGTCCAGCCGGTATACGGCGCACGTAAAACGTACGCACGCGATTTCCTGAGAGGCGAGCATGCGCAAAAACCGTGAGGAGCTCCGCGTAATTTGTATACGCCAAGTTTACGTTGAAACGCGATAAAAAGTGCCGCGTAATTTACGCGGCGGGGTTATTCTGCCAACGTTGGGATTAATCGTTGGTTTTGCCTGGCTACCCACGTTACTAACACCCGCCAACGTGTATCCTTCGATGAATTCCCTGTTTCGATTACTACTCGACGCGTCATTCGTTCGGCGTGAACACTAAGGTGGCATATTTCACAGCTTGGAATTAGGTGGACGGTTAACTGAAGTAGGAATTTTTTTTTTTTTTAGTTATTTAAAAGATTATGAATTTGTAAATTTTTTTTTTATTATAGTATTATGTATTTACGAAATTTATTGTACATCGATCGATAAGTCCTGTAACTACAATATCGACGTATCTTACTTTACATGCTAACCTAAAAAATTTACATTTATGGAGATATTTTTTATAATTTGTGACAAACGTGAATAGAATAATTGAATTCTTGATTAACAAAAATTACTTGTCAAAATATTACATATAAAAAATTCAATATTGTTCCACAAAATTGGCTATACCAAAAACTTTCGAAAAATTTTCAACGAAAAACCGAAAATTTCTCAACTGTCAACATCAAAAGTATCATCAAGACATCAATCGTACTATCGATTGAAACCATTATATACAATCGCGCTATCTTGCGACTAAACTATACTTATATTGCGTTATACCATATAAGTCCGACCACGCCAGACACGCCTATACAACGGTATATAGAAATTTATACGACACGAACAAAAGTTACTGGCTGTATGCTGACGCAACTTTCCCTCCACCGGTGGCAAAAATACTCGAGGTAACGAAAATTAATTTCCTGCAAGATTTCGAGAGACGCAGGAGGCCTCGATTGAACGTAGAGAAACATTCCTGCGATGATGACGATTCCTCGTGACAGGTCTGCTGCAATTTACAACAATGTTCCCGTCGTGAAACCACCTCTGTCATTTGCCTGATGCTGAATGTCAGATATCGCGATTGCGGAATACCGATATCGACGCGACAGGGATATTTCGAGTTCGAAATAAAAAAAAAAACTCGGATGGCACCTTGCATGGACCGAGTCACGTGGACCGAGAATTTCCCGCGAGTCAAGGCTGAAACTCGCTTGAAACTTCGCGTCGAGAGATTCCTGCCATTACACGGCCAATTGACGAGATCACGTGTGAAAATGGAGATGACGGGCAGAAGAAATAGACTGACAACAAACATAGGTAGACGCGTTCGTCACGACACGGTTGACTCAGCGCGACTCGTTTTGTCCCTCGATCCGACTCTCCCCCCACAAGCCAACTATATGGAGTGGAGTCGACTCGGCGCATAAATAATCGTGCGAAAAAAAATTCAATCCAAGGGGCGCCTCGGATACGATGCCTTCGCTCGCGCGCGCGACTAGCATTTCCTGTTTCGACCCCTTAACCACCGATGGGTATAACTAATTACTTTCGCGTCCCTTTCTTTCTCTCTGTTTCTTTCTCTAGGCCGCGGCTGCGCTCGTTATTTATGCCCTCGAAACATTGCGCTAATAAATCTGGGGGAGGGTATGCGCCAAAGATAATTTGTATCGAAGAAGGGTGGACAGTAAAATACGAGGGTCGTTCGGTAACTAACGGCTGATTCGTTGCTAAATTTTTATCCCCTCGTTAGCCTCGCGTCGAGATCATATGCCTTTTGCTGTTTTATAAACAGCAGGGAAACATTTTTCGATATCGTCTTTGCTACTGAGAATATCAACTATATAACTCTCGATGGGAGAGTTGCGAAGTTGTAACGAAGTTGTTAAAAATTTAAGTAAAGCGCGCAAGTTAGGATAAAAATTCTTATCCATTTATATCCGTTAATCAACTTTGATACTTTTGCTATTTGCTTTATTGATGTAGTCTTCCTGTTATTATTTTTTTTAAGGCATACTGAAAAAGAAAATTCCGAAGAATTTTCTATGTTATTATGGATATAAATATAATAAATTACAAATGATTAAAACAGATGTTTAAATATTCCAGTTTAAATATTAATATCAAATAGTTTGATTAAATGGATTAATCGATGTACTTTTAATACATTGTGTAAACGAAGTGATGAAATTAATAGGGGAACTAATGGAACTAGTTCTTCTTAACAGGTTCGTGTTAAATCTAAGAACTGGTCGCATAGATCGTTAGCAAATGATGATAATTATAACATTATGTATCTACATATATTTCATCGTATTATACATGTATATGATCAATTGGCGAAAATTAATGTTAATTAAGATTTCTAAAATAGATATGTAATTAATGCGTATACTGGAACAGAAAAAATACAAACACAAACGTATAAATAATTATTAATTAACTACTATCATTATCGTGGAAAATTAATTCACGTGTTTCAAACATATCACAAACATACACATCAATCATAATTATACTACGTAATCTACATAATAATTTTTAATTCATTCTTTGCGCAATTAGAAAAAGGAAGAATAAAAGAAAAAAAAGAACGAAATCATATTGAATTCATATTCATAAATAAACATCGAGAATGCATTGTCTATACGTTGTTCGTATCTTTGAAAAAGAAGAAAACCGCAAAATTCACTACATAAATAATGCATAAACTTCGTGCAATGATTGCGAAAATCGTACGCACGCGTCAACAATGGGATCGAAGATCGCGATCGGTATTTGGATTCGCCTACTCCGCTACGATTTTGCAAAAATTTCGCCTCGCAAATCGTCCGTATTCTCGGAATCCAGCGACGCTGTTCGTGACCTAATGATGTAGAACGCGATACGCGTCTTATTTTACTTGGAAATCACCCTTAAGCTTGTAGGTACGCCGCAGAATCGGTAATCAGGTACGCAACTACCTGATCGGAACAGGCTTTAATCGCGTGTGTCAAATTAATACTTGTTACATCAGGAAAATCGTAAAAAATAACGAAAAAATCTTTTCCCAACCCAAGATTTCAATTACATATTCCATTATTATATTTTATTAAACGCAAATTTAAAATCGATTGAATTTTTAATTTAAATTCGATTTTTTTTTTTTTTACAGTCATTATCATCATCTGTCCTGTCGAGGACGAGAAAAGAAAGCGTTATTCTGTTGCGATAAAGAAACATTGACACAACCATCGAGAATATTTCTCGTACATTTCTTAAACTGGAACGAATCTGTGCGAAATAAAATATTCAGGCATGAATATATCGGCTCGAAAAGATTGAATTAAATTATCAAGTTTTCTATCGGTATCAACGTTGTTATCAACGTGTCAAAATGTATTTTAAAACCAATGGCAGTTTCGAAAGTAATCGTATCCAAAACGAAACGGTAACCCACGTAAACGAGATTTCGATCTTTTGCCGAGGTAGCAGCGAGTTCTTTATTCGTGGAATAAGGCCACGGGCATAATTATGTAACACGAAACTCACTTCTTTCATTTTTTTTTTCCCCTCTTCCTCCTCCTCCTCCTCCTTCTTTTTTTTATCATTTTTATTTTTACCCTAAAAAAGATCGAAGGAAGGAAGGCCGACGAAGATCGACGACAAGGCCGTGGCGCAACAATGTGACTTATTACTTTAACGATCGCCCGGTATATATGAATGAGGCGTGCAACGCGGCACGATAGCGGTTATCAGTGGTGCACGGTGGAGGGGAGGTGACGAGCAAGAGGCAACGCGAAACGAACGAAAGCGGAGAAGATGAACGAACGCGGCCGGTGGAACGAAACTCGTGGGCTTTGAACGAATTTACTATCGTAAAAGCACGCCACTATATACTACGCGTCGTCGACCAACGTTAACGGTGGAGATTACGTTCGTTGTTCATTCAGTTTCATGCGAAACTCGTCGAATATTACGCTTCGTTGATCTCCGCGTTTAAAAACCGCCTTCTCATTAGAATATTTTCAGATTAAATTAATCTGAAACCGTATAATCGAAAGGTTTTAGATTATATATCGGAGATGGCAGAGATTTTACGTTTTGACAATTTTTGCTTTAATAGGTTTATAGCGAGTAGGTTGAAAGATGAATTTTTTTCTTTAAATATGAACAGGTTAGGTTAACCTAACAAAATTGTTGTGCAACTGAAAAGTTTACGTTATAGACGCAATTTTATCGTTCCGGACGATTAGTTTTATGTAATCTTGGTAATTTTAATCACTTCACTAAGTAAATTGAAAAATATATTATAAAATATGAGAGATTAACCTTGTTTTCAGGTAAAAAGTTTACGTTATAATCCCAATCTTTTTATTGTTCTAAATGACCAGTTTTATATAATCCTGATAATTTTAATCAACTTACTGAAGCAAATTGAAAACTTTTCAAATAATGAGAAAGAAAGATATCTTTTTATTAAAAAGAAAAAAATAAATGCGAACGCGGCCAGATATCGTGGCCATTATAATAAAAATAACATTGAAAAATAAACATAGACATATAAAAAAAAAAAAGAAAGAATAATTCGACTGGTTTATATAAATCACGATTTTTCTTCTCTGTAATATTCGTGAATACAGCTGTGGTAAATCTGACCTGAAATGTTCGCCTGCAAAATATATACATATACATTGTAACAAGACCATTCCACCACTTCTTTCAATTAGTCTTCGAAACTTCGAAAGAGCATCGAACGAAATCGCACCTGCCGAAGTTTACGGCCACGATAATGGAGATTTTCACCACGGAGGCCGACGCGGTGTGCTTTACATGTCGGCCCTCGTTACGAAAACTGGAACGTCGTTACCGAGCAGAACGCTTCAATTCCTCGCGCTCCAAATAACTTTTCGTCTTAAGCGTGCCTCCTCGCCATCTCTCCTTTCTCTCTCTCTCTCTCTCTCTCTCCCCCTCTCCTCCTTTCCTCTCTTCGCCGGAGTGCGCCGGTGTTCTCGATTCCAGCCGGGCGTCGATGCATGCGACGATCTCTCGATCGATCCATCGATCGAGGTTCGAAGCGTGACTGGATACAGTATACGTGCTATTTTATAAGTGAGGTTGTTATTTGTTTGCAACAGCCGATATTAAGTACCTTGGTGTTATTTGCGGGAGGAATATATGGATTTATGTGGGGCGTGAATCATCTAATGTCAATGGAGCATGAAATTATTAGGTAATTATCCATATAGATGATTGACTGGGAAATTGAATTCACAGTGATATAAGCGGTCGCTAATGGTACCGATAATAAATAATATTGTATAATGGAACATGTTTTATTATTATTTCGTGCATCGTCGTACGCAAGAATATATATATATATATGTGATAGGATAATAATTGATTTTAAAGTAACGTTTGAATTAGCCGCGATACGAATGGTCTTTCTCTTCTTTTTCTGGCCGCATAAACAAGTCCTGGGAGGATAGTAACTGTTAAGCTAGCACTCGATTATTATAAAACATGGCTCTAAATGGATGCCAAGTTGGAATGCTCGACGACTATTCTTCATTTTATGTGAAACACATGGGGACCGTGTCACCGTTGGGAATTTCCAACAAATCTTTGTCCCCTTATTTCACATCCAAATTTTACCCTAAACGAGTACAAAAGATTTCGGGTCTACAAAATTTCATTCCCCAACGCATATATCATTTTTCAAGCCATCGTCTTTTCAACATTATTTCAACGGTCCATCTTGATCCACTTCCATTTCTGTAGTAGAAACTTTTCCACCACATTCTTGAGAAGAATATAACTTTCTTTAAGGAAAAAAAATCGAAGCTCGATCCAAACCAATCGTTCCAACTCTACGTCATTCTACATCATCCTCCTTTCAGAAAAGGAGTGGAAATCTTGGCGCCTCTTGTTTCTCGTCACGAACAGACGAAAGTATCGTTGACCCGCGCGATTATCAAACGCGTCCGGCGCGAGATAGCGACCCGAGTGAGTTCTAGGAGCAATTGGGGAAAATACGGCAATACGTAGAAAGTGGTCGCGTGGGTGAGTCGAATCCCGGGTCGAATCATGGTCTCGCGCCACGACCCACGCCGGGTGTTCCGAATGAAATTTCAGCGGCGTTCAGCGCTCCTCGAGGAGGAGCTCGTCTTAAGTTATACGATGTAGGTCCATTCATTCGGGGAGCACATATAAAAAAAAAGGGGGGGGAAGGAGAGAGTGAAAAAGAAGATAGAGGGAAAAAAAAGCGGGGCGAACCTTAAAATGCCAAAGCACCGCGAGGTGAAAGGTTCATCTAAATAAACCGTACCTTTTACTTTCCTCCACAAAAACCTTACTGAAATGTGGGTCACCCGTAAAACTCGATTCCGCGTTTAAAAAAACTGTAACCCCGGCTTGCTTGCTCGCAGAGCTCTCTTTTAATAAAAGGAAATTGTTTCACCGAGAATACGCAGCGCGGTGTAAGGATGTGTACATTCGGGTATAAATACTTGTGTACTTCTTCTCTCCCGTATTTATCTCTCTTTAAATGGATGGTAAGCATTTTCTCCTTTTTTTTTTTTTTAAAAATAAATTTAAATTTGCGGCAGATCCTTGAGGAAATTCAAACTACTTAACTCTCGCGTTAATAGAACGTCTCTTATATAAACAATATTTCAAAAATATATCATTAAGCAGATACGACGTAGTTCATTAATTTCCGAGCAAAAACGACGTGGAATCGAGGGACGTAGAAAATCGCGTTGTATATAAAAATTAATAATTTTTCCAAAGTAAGAAGAAAATCGAGGGAATACGGGAATTCTCCAACGACGTAACGTCTCAACTCCCAAACACTAACTTCGTTTCCCTTCGTTTCAAGCGTCGTTTGCTCAAGTTAAACAGAATTCCACGAAAATTCACCGGCTTATCGCTTATACACCTGACACTAGGGCTCGTTTTCCTCTTGCGCGTACGCATGGCTCGCCATTGGAACGTCCCGTGGAACACGTCTAAGCACGGTGTTATCGGCTGTTACGCGGTGATACCTAGAAATATTATAGGGATCCCTAGGAGGAGCACGCATGCGCCGAGAGCCGCATAAGCGTTCGAGGAAGGCTTCTTTTCTCGCGATCGTCCCTCTTTTTTTACCTTCTTTCCTTTTCTTTCCTTTCCTTCTTTTTCCAAGCCACTATCATCGTGACTCATCCAGAAAAGTTCGAGTGGTACATCGCACAGGCTTGAGAAACGACAGACTGGAAAAGAAACTAGTTTTCCCGCGGCGGATCGATCCGCGAACGAGCCAGAGGGAAATCTCGAGGAACCGGACACAAACACGTTCGCCTCGCCCCGAGCTCACCATCGTTCACGCCTGTTATATTATCGGAACCCCTGCGTTCGTGATCGAACGAGCACCAGTGATTTTTCTTTCCCGCGGATAAAGCGATTTCCTCCGGCGATTTCTGTCGTCGTTCGCCCATTTTCAATAAATTGCATGCACCCCGACTAAGCGTCGTTCGCCTTTATTGCAACCGTACATTTCACCCGTGTTTCCAATTCGTGATTCTCGTGTAAAGTTGATCGATTTTATTTCGATTTTATTACGCCCTGATGAATATTAAGATAATTGCAGCAGCAGATCTACGATTGGCAAACATCTGACGATGTTTATATTTTCAACAATAATTGATAGAATTGGATTCGTTATTAGCAAAATAATGGTAAATTTGTGAAAATTTTTTAGAAAAGAATAATGATCGTCCTTACTTTTGAAATTAATTAATAACGCGTGAACTTCGAAGCATGTTTCCAAAGCATGAATGAAATAACAATGTACGTACTGATACATGTATTTCTGAACAAGTTGCCAAAACATTTAACAAACGTTTCCCTATCGGAACGTTCGAAACAACGCGCGACAAAAGAACCGTCTCACCATTGTTAGGCCGATACACTATTTCGATATTATTCCTTTTTTTCAAACTGCCACGTTTATCGTGCTCGTGGAGGATGCGATAATTCTCTGCTGCGATAACGCTGCATAAATATCGGAAACGAAATTGGCGGTAATGATTTCCAATTTCATACAGTTCTATCTACCTTCCAAGCAATATCGATAAATATTGATATTTTCTGCGACGTGTCGATCTCTCGTAACCAAATAAGAATTATCTTATTATTCGCGAGAAATTTCATCAATATTTATATATCGACGAATTTCGAGGGATACGATTAATTCGTCGATTTTCAAATTGTCAAAGAGATTATTATCGAGGAGACAATCAGAAGGGAATGAAAATTGTCACGAAAAATCGGTAAGAAATCTCGTCTGGGAGGATAATTATTGGAGGAAGTCGCCGAAAGCGAAGCAACGTTGTTTATAGCAACGACGAGACGTTCGAAAAATCGAATTAATTCGTGTACAGGGGTCGGGTCGGTTGAAACGTTTCAAAGGCCCAACCCTCGTTGTCGTCAACCCAACTGACGATCCCTCGTGGAAACACGCACACTCGAGAGAGAGAAAGAGAGAGAGAGAAAGAGGGAGGGAGAGGGAGAGGGGACACGCGTGGCTTATCGATCACTCGCAGAAACGAGAACCCTCGTGAAACAACCGCCGACCGGTGTTTCCAGTCCGAGATATTGACCTAACAGTGAATCATCCGGTGACTATACATCACGATTATTATACAATAGTCGTCCAGTCGCGACCGTTTTTCGTGCTCGGTTTGCGGCGAACAGCTGAGAGGATCTCGTCTTGGAATAAACCTGGGGGGAGGGGGAGAGGATCGCCTGCAGGGGAGAATCGTGGATCGATATGAATGAGAGAAGATCTCATGGATCTGTTCCATGAGAACCAGGGGGGGGATTTCGTGGTGGCGAGAAAACTAGTTTTAAACGGAGAAACTGGTTAGTTTCTGGCCGAGGAGGAGATGTGAACATCGTGAAAATCACTTGTAGCTATTAATTCGATACTTCGATAGATGTAGCTGCGATCCATTTGCATTTGATAACTTCAGCTTGAGATTTTACTTTGTGGGAAAATCCGGCCAAGTAATTTTAATCCGATCATTGATCTTTGGTTTCAATTAAAAAGAAAAAAATATATTAGTTATTAAGTTTGCGTTTCTATTCTGTTTCAAATGAAAGTAAGTAAAAAGTAAGTAATTGTTCTCCCTCTCTTGAGAGAAAAATCCTTTCGTTCCTCTGTTAAGGTTAATGCAAATTAACCATCACTGTTATATACATTTTCAACACCTACGACTAAAATAGGAAAAAGTGCAGACTCGTCGTAAAATGAATATGCATAGTAGTCGCTTTATACCTCGTAAAATAAACAATATGCACGTATAATCTAAACCGCAATAAAAACAGAACGTGGCAGAAATGCACCGCCGCATTTTCTTTACGTCGCGTCACTCAAGTTCACAGTTATAATAAAACTCGAGGGGAGGGGAGGGGAGGGGAGAGGGAAATATATAAACGGGAGTAAAAGCTAAATCTAATCTAATCTTTTGTATTCGATGAAAAATATTGTATATTCGATATTCCATAAAAGAAAAGAAAATCGGTGGTCATTCCTTTTAATTCAGAAAAATAACAACACAAGTGCAAAACAATTATTTTGCAAGAGGAGAGGAAAATCAATTTTACTCAGATAAATTTAATCAAATAAACGGAACAAAGCGGTTTCTTATCACAATAATTCATTCATTTTCGAATCGTATATATTACTCACAAAGATATGTTGTTGTCAGCTAACTGTTATTAAAATAACAAATCATTACTACAATAGACATTTTCATAAAATTATATAATTGTACAAACAACCTTTCGAACGAAATTTAACTAAAAAAAACTTCAATTTATTATATACAAATTCTGTATAATATTTTTATTTTTTTTTATTACTATTTTTGTTATTTAAATTCGCGAGAAGAGAAATTTATATACAAAAAAAAAAAGAGAGAAAATCGGTTTGAAAACAAATGGGACTAGAGTTATTTACGCGATAACGAGAAGAATAATGGGGCAGATGCAGTCGAAATTGCAATTGATACACGGGTGTTTCGTAATTACGTCTCGATGATTAACATTCGAAACGTCTGCTCACGGCCGATAATTAATTGACGATTGTTTGTGCAGGACGTAACGACCGCCGTGAAATCGCGCGTTGCTCTTCGCACGGATATACGTCGCGTATATCTCTCGAGCGTACGATAAGCCGTGTGACGTGGTGGTGTTTTCATTGTTCTTTCCATTCACCCGATCCATTATACGAGAGAGAGAGGAGGAGGAGGTGGGGGAGGAGGAGGAGGGGTGGAAGTCGCGGCCGATCGTGCAGCCGCCCGCCGGACATCGAGGGCAAACGTCGAATCAAAAGTTCATCCGTCGTTGTCGTCGAACCAGCGGCGTGCTTCTTAATTTTTCAGCTATTTTTAGAAACGTTTGATTGATAATGGCCACGCCACTTATATGCACACGTATTCCACAACACGTGAATCCGTGTCGTATCGATCTATACAACAGAAATATATCCTTTCATTAAACGAACGAGCATACACTTCGATAACATCGTTATCTTTCGTTGATTAAATATTGTAATTGAGATATTTGATAGCATAGCTTATTTTTTCACTCTTCTACGCGAGTGAAGAAGTTATTAGAATTCTCGGTTTATTTTCATCGACCGTGTTATTTGTTTCGATGTTTCCCCTTTTCCAAAATTAAAAGTATATCGTATATCATTTTCATGCGCCAGTTTCATTTATTTCGATGATATGCGTTAAATTAATTACAAAGCAAAAGGGAAATGGAAAGAAGAAATGGATTGAAATATCGAAACGTCCAAGTCCAGTTGAGACAAGAGAGACAGGAGAAAGCTAAACTCCCCTTAAGCGTGGTCTTATAAATCAAAAAGGTATTAGATATCAATCACGCAATCTTCGATCATTTATATCACTCGTCGAGACATTTCGAATCGTCGTTCTGCGAGACACCACTTTCGCGAAGGGACGAGTGCACGATTTCGTGCGAGTGCGGCAACCTCGACATTTTCTATGACACGAGGGTCGGGGCTTTCCACAGTCATCGGTCTTCTTCGCTCGGCCCTTTCTTTCTTTCTTTATTTCCTTACCCTTCGAACAACGTACGATCGATATTCGAGACATGCTCGGTGCATGCTCGTACCATTGGCTCCACAAAAGATTAGCGGATACCGTGCCCCCTCTCGCTCGTTACCATGGGAACGTCATCGAAAGTTTGCTCCTTCTCTTTCGTTGAATCGGAAATAACTAGCCGAAAGCGAGAGTGGGAACTAGGGAACTAGGGAAAATTCGAACGTGGGCGGCGATAGAGGCCGCTCAACGGGAGGATCTTGACCCGTTGAGAGAATTAGGTAGGTTTCGAGAATATTTCTGGCTAAGTTTGAATGCGAGGAAAACTTTCCTCGTTCTTTGCTTCAAACTTGTAACTGATATACTACATTGCTTTCATTCTCTCTTCTCTTTAAATATATATATCTGACTGTACATAAATATAAATCTGCTCCGTACGTGGCGCTCGTTTTATCGAATTTCAATAAAATTACATTATTCTCCCATTACCTTATTTTTCTAAAGATTTATTTAAAAAAAAAATCTTTTTATTCGAGACGAAGAATCGAGATGCCGGATTAAACAAACGATTTACGGTATCTCTTCGATCAAACATTAACCGAATTAATCATACACACAAATCGAAAACGCAATGCCATACGAAAATACGTGCGCGAACAAGGCAAACACATCCATAACGCACGGTTATTCCAACCTATTTCCAAATTGATTCCACGTTATTAAACCAGGTAACAATAAATACTCGTAAGCCCCGCCGGTATGATTTCCAAATACCAGCGGGGGTTGAACGATTAACAACGGACAAAATCCACCGACAATCCACCAATAATATATAATGGTACCGGATTAACGGATTTCCCGTGACCATTGTGCCCACTACAAACGGATTTAAAGTTTGGCCGGAGGCTTTCAAGCTTCAAGATGATGAAACCGAACCAAGAAGCTTCTCTCATCTTCTCGTATCGAACCGTGTCCCCGACTTCCATGTCGGAGAATCTCTCTCTCCCTCTCCCTCTCTCTCTCTCTCTCTCTCTCTCTCTCTCTCTCTCTCTCTCTCTCTCTCTCTCTCTCTCTCTCTCTCTCTCTCTCTCTCTCTCTCGCATTCTGATAATTTTGTTTTGGCAAGCTGCACGTTTGAAAGCATCGTGGCCAATTGTACAGGCCCGTACAAAAGCGTTATACCGTTGCTCGCGCAGCCGGAGGAGAGACCCCCTCTTTGTCCAGGAATTTTTCTAAAGGCAGGCACCGTGCCGGGAGCAAGGATAAATACCTGAAAAGAGAGAGCGCACCGGATCCGGAGGAGATCTCAGGTTGGCCAATTTCGTCTGTCAACCGGGCACAATTGAATCTGTATACCTATCCGGTACACAAAGAGGGATTCGTCACGAATTACTTGGAGCAGCACCGGTTCCAATCCTGGAAAAACGCTTGAATAAATTTTCTCTCGCCGAAGAGAGAGAGAGAAAGAGAGAGAGAGAGACAGAGATAGAGAAAGAGAGATAAAGAGAAAGAGAGAATTTCATTTTTTTTTCTTCTTCTTCTCCTCCTTCCTGTTGTAAAGACTCTTTCAGTTATGAATAGATCTTTTTAATATTTATATATATTTATATATATATATAAATTTTATGAATTTTTATAATTTATTTTTTGATATTTAATTATTACTAACCTCTAAAATTTCATTTTTAGTAACAAACGTATATATATATATATGCATTTAATTCATAAATAATAATCGTAGAATCTCGCTATCTGTTTTCGCTCGCTAATCGTACCAATCCAGAAAGATTTATAGAAAGTTAAGACACAATAAGGAGGATTCATAAATAACTTGGCTTAATTGAATTTTATAGTAACCTTGTATTAATGGAGAAGCTTCGTGCGAATTAATGGTGGTGCAATGATAATGGAGAAAATTGGCGTATATAATTAAACGTCGAATAAAAAAACAAATTACGCATTCCCGAGCAATGTGAAAATAAATTTTTGACTATTAATAATCCACCGGTAAATATCTATCATTTGCATCTGCAAAGTGTTGCGAATGATGATAATAAAAAAAAAAAAGAAGAAAAAAAAATCTCTCAACTTCGTAATAAACACACGTGCTCTCACTCCTCGCATCACCATCACTTTTGATCGATGAACCAATCCAAATGATGACGATACCTACAGCACACTGCAACTAGAAAATCCAAACCGTTTCAAAAACAATGGAGTTTCCGGTTCGATCCGTATACCTGGCTTTTCCTTGCGCGGGCAAAAAGCTGTTGCACAACCGAGCCACAAGCTTTCCAATGTTGAACAAATCTTTCACATTCCTTCCCCGCGCATCATCGTCGTTTCCGTAACATAATCCATCGCAACTTATACACACCGCTTTAAAAGCGGTTACTTCTACATGGACCAATTTTTCGCCGCTCTTCCCCGCCTCGTCCTTTGTTTAAAATTAAAGGGAGCGATATAACACGATATCCAAAAGTCCGTTGCACCGTGCGTGCTTTTTGTAAACAGAGGGCTTTCGCTTTTTTCCCGCCCGTGCTAAATTAAAAATTCGGCTTGAATTCGCGGCGCATCTCGCGTGATTTTTCGTCCACGGACCCCGGCAGGCAGGCAGGCAGGCAGGCAGGCAAAGCAGGCAGGCAGGCAAAGCAGGCAGGCAGGCAGGCAAGCAGGCAGGCAGACAGGCAGGCAGGCGCAGCACACTCTCTCTCTCAATTGCAGCTGCGGACTGCACCGGATGTTTTGGCGATGACGGTTAGCTTCAACGATTTCCTCTGACACGCTCGCTCGCTCGTACGCTCGCGCCACGCGACTCGCTCGACAAAAACTCGAGCCGCGAATCTTACTCGAATTAGGGATTAAAATGTACGAGGAGATTAATGGAATTCGCTTCGAATTTATTCCTCGAACAGTATTAAATCGTTTGAGGAAGTTTGTAAATACGTGCTCTGTAAAAAGATTGTTCATATTACTCTTCGTGTATATAATTTTTGTTAGTAAAATTTATTTATAGCTTGGAATATTATGGAGATATAATCGAGGTGTTGAAAGTTATTAAAGTTATTATGTTCCACTTTGTGTTATAGGTATCTTTATTAACTTACTGTTTCTGTTTCTCAAAATATCTTCAAATCTTTTAATTTTCCCTTAAAAAATGTAAATTTTATTCATCTGCAAATGTTGTAACGTGGTCTAAATATAATATTTCTTTGAATTTTAAAAATTATCTATTATCTGTGCGACTGAAAATACGGTATTGAAAACATTTTATAAAACTCTCTTGTTAGAAATAATACATATATATATATTGCGTAACATGAAGAACTCTATTAAGATTTTGAAAACTTTCAGAACATCCGGTACCTTTATTTTCCTACGAGTTATATCCTTTTCTAAAATAAATAAATTTAAACTACCGACTGTACGTATATTTATTTCTTCCCACAATTCTTCCTACATGAAGTCGTCTAAAACGCGCTTCTTGTTTCCTTAACCAATCCAAAGAATTTAAACAAATAAGGGAAATCTCAATAATAAGAAATGTTCAGAGCGTGTTCCCAAAAAAGTGAGACGAATCATTTAAATATTTTATTTATCACGATACAACATCCTACGAAATACGACACATAAATAAAACGAAACGCAATCCAAAAAAGAAAAGAAAAAAAGCCCAAAAGCCCCTATTTAAAATCTCAATTTTCCGGAGGAAAAATCAAAGAAAGAATCGAAGTGGAATCGATCGATCGACGCGGCATCATGATCGCGGTCACCCCTCATTAAACACGAGCCGCGAGGACTCGAAGCGAAGCGAAAAACGGGCGTGCGAAATCTCGATGGCAAAGGAGCCGATCGAATAGATCCGAGCCGCGAGATCGGCGAAATCGGTAACAGTCCCGGCACGCAGCCTCGAAAAGCCTTGAACGCGTTTATCCTTGAGTTCCTTGCGAAACAGTCCGTCGCGGTGCCACGGTTTTGACCGGCGCAAACATTCGTACACGCGAATGCTCGTGCTCGCACCGTATTCACCGGCATCGAACCGACGTGACTCGCCAAGGGGTCGGGAGACAAATTACCCGGCTCTTCGTGCACGAAACCACGCCTGGAACAACGGCTCTACACACGCGGCGCATCGCGTCACGCGTGAAAATACCTTCTTCTTCGACGTCGTCGTATCAGCGCGGCTGTATTTATGTCGCGACTATCGATTCATTGCCCGCGCCAACGGCGACACGATGCATTCGCGTAAAAGCGACAAAATGACGACATGTAACGCAGGGGTTTGTCGAATTTTGATAAACCTTTGAAACATTTTGCCGAACTTGTTCAAATGGATCTGTCGTTGGATTGGATAAGAAATGGATAAGAGATAAGGTGAAACAACTTGAAATTTCTGAATGAAGTTAAATTTCCTGCGAATTTTTGGAATCTGCACTGGAATTATTAGCAAATTCTACGGATGATCGCGTTCAATTGGATACGATTATTCAACGTATTTTAAGGTATATATAGAATTCATAATGGAGACTGGAAATGTACAATTTGTCATCGATCAAGATTATCGAATTTTGTTCGATAATTGCGATAATATATAAGGAATTCAATTTTCGACTAAATTTTCGAATAAAAGTTTGCGGTTTGTGGCCACGATTATCATCGAGTTTTTCAGAAAATTATAACACTCCTCCCCCTAAAAATTCGAGATTGAAACAGGTGATAAAGGGTCCGGTTCGGTTGAATAGAAACATCGATCTTGGTGAATTCTTTGAACGGACCACCGCAGGGAATAGTTTGACAAAGAAGTCGACGCCTCCTGGAGTGCGAGAAGACTAACAACAAGATGGAAGCGAGTGTGCACGCATCGTCCAAGAATATCGAAACCGAGTGCGTTTTTCGGCTTCCCCCTCCTTCACCGCGAGATTCATCATTATCGCGGATTCGAACACGGACGATTTTTCTCCTTCTAACTCGTGAAATAAATTTTTACGATCGATATTAAAATCGTTGTGGGTGGCGTCATAGCGTTTCGCAATAATGACGTGAATCTTGGATAAATCGTGTCGATTTCATTGAACAATGACACCGATACATCTATGCGCACACCGCATATATATATATACATCGATACAAGTTTTGCGATACAATCGGTGTTACACGCAACGATTGTCTACATACTGAAATTTCATTCATTCGTGTATTTGTGATGTAATAAATCGTATATTCGTTCTGACACGGTTCTGGGATATCGATTGACGGTCGTGAATGGAGACTAGGTCGCGTCAGCGGCCGACCAATTCTATTATTCAAAGTTTCCTGCTATTTATTTACGTGTATATCGCTCGCATGCTCGCCCTTTGACACGCCGATCCTCTTGTCGAAACAGTGTAATTTACCGGATAATCACCGAACCAAAATTATTTCTCATATTCGTGTATTTTATAAAATATATTAGAGATAGTATCGTTTAACCAATATTTATCAATCCGACGATTTTAGAACGGAACAATTTTGAAACGGTTTTGCGTAGACACGAGAGGTAAGGCAGGTCAATTCGGCAGAAAGTAATAATGCCGCGAAAATGTATCCACGGAAACGGGTTGATACATTGTTCCTCTCAAAACTAGCACAACGATTCGACGATATCTCGAAACTAATAACGCAAGAAAAATGTTCTGCTTCCATCGAACGACGAGTCAATGAATCTCTCGATATATCGAGTTAATTACGATTTTATTTCCTTGCTCGTCGATGTAAAAAATTGGAAAGAAACGAGACATTCGCGAAGAAAACGCGCACATTCTACAATTTTCTCATCCCGCGCATTCCTCTCAATTTCATTAATCCTTCGTTATTCAGCATAAGAGGTTCAAAGCATCCCGAAACAGCTGTTGGCAAAAAGCAGCGGAGAAAAATACCGGCATTAGGAGTTGGTCTCGGCCTTCGAGAATCGGTAGCCGAAATTCCGGATGGAGGTTCGCCCGTGGGATTCCACGGATTCCGCGCCGCGGGAGGGGGGCGATAATCTCGCAAATTTCATTCCTAAAATGGGTCCACGAGCGAACAAAGGCGGAGGCAGCGAGCGAGAAGGCCCCGCTGCGGAAAAAGAGCGGCCGCGTGGCGTCGACCGAAGCGTGCACGCTGGAATCCGAAGACGTTCCCCGGCACACAGCCACGCGTGGACGCGTGCACACGCACACGAATATCGGTTTATCGCCGCGATGGGGGCGACGACGCCGCGGAGAAACGAGAACGACCCATACCGCGCGACACACGCGGCGGCGTATCCGCCGGGAGGCGAGAGCGCATTTGGATTCGAAGTTTTTTTTATTTTCGATCGAATTTTTTATTTTCAGAAATAAATTTGTAAATATTAGAAATAATTGATTTTACGATTGATTTGCAAAGGTTAAATCTGCTTGACCGAACCAGAAATCGTAGCAAGTGGTGAAAAAGTCGACCAACATTTGCTATTGAACGTCGTAACTAGTTTCTAGTAATATGAACTGCTTATCATCTTCTGGTGGATTAAGTTTCGTTTCTTTTTTTTTAAATTTGCCCCCGAACTACGAATCCATAATAATCGCGTACACGATTGGACGAGTCGTGATCTCAAGGCAGGCCACATTGCAGCGAACAACTTCTTCTTATTCTTTTCTTATTCTCGTTCTGCAATCGCAATTACCTCGACCGTACCGTGACCGATCAAAGACACGACGACGAACGCTTCTCAAATCCAAGAAACCGAGTGTATCGATCGATCCAAATGAACAATCCAAAAAAAAAAGAAAGAAAAAAAGAAAAGATTATAAATAAGAAAAAGGAAGAAATAACACGTTTCATTTGTACAGGCCAAAGCTACGCTCTCTCTGTAAACGTGTTATCGTATGTCGTTCGGTTCCGCCGCCATCGTCGTGATCGTCGGTATCGTCTTATTCTTCGAGGCGTACAACTACGAAGAAGAGGACGACGGAAGGCGTGTGTTGCACAGGAGAGAGGATTCCAGCCGAAGAAGGGCCGTTCTGCCCCGCACATCCCACCCGTGGTTTCCGCCGGCCTTGGAGCCACTGAACCACTCCGTGGTTCAACGATTCGACGAGCCCAGTGGTGCTCAACCGACCTCGTCCTTCTCTTCGCCCGCCGCGCTTAGTTCCCCGGTTTACACGCGACATGGTAATGAACGAGTGGAAGAAATAAGAAAAAAAGGAGGGGGAAAAATGGAAGAGAAAAGAAAAAGTGGAAAAAGAAGAGAGAAAAGGGAGAGAACAACAGAGCCTGTGCGCGGCCAAGTGATAGCACGGAGATGGAAAGGGCTCTCTGATAGCGGGATTGTTGTGAGAAGATAAGGCCCTCGTATAAAGCGCCGGCTAAGTCCGGATTTTTGCCTTTGCTTTCTTTTCAAGTCCCGACCATTTCGTACCACCTACGCTCGCCAAACGAGAAAAGAGAGCGAAGGTACGAGCAGATAGGAATCATAATTTCAAGCTTGGAAAGGTGGTACGCGCAGCCTACGTCTCCTTCGGTTTCGTTTTTCGCACGGTTTGTTGCGCCGACAGTGTCTGCGCAAAGACGCAAGGAGAGGAGCCGAGAAAGCACGTGTGCAACGCACGCCGATCCGCGGACCGAAACGGGGAGGGGGCTCGGATATTTTCTAATAATACTCGGCGAGTGTAAGAAACGCTTAAACGATGCCGATGAAAAATTTGTTAAATCTTTGTTAAAGCAAATTTGAGCGTCGATCAATTCGAACGAATACCGTGTACGATTAACCTTTTTAACAACCGTTTGAGGTTAGGGACGACTACCTCTCCCCAATTCGTCTATAATTTTCCCAATTCTAAAGAAATTCCTTAGAAACTCGATTAGTTAGATGTAATGGAAGAAGAAAGGTGTATACGTTTTGTATACATTCTATATATATATATATCGAATAAAATTGAAATTATTTTTATCTACCCAACTTTTTATTTTTGCCGATAGATGTCACCGACTACTACCAACTTTACAAAAACTAACAAATTAACGCGAGCTGATTGGACCACTTGGAAGTAAAATTGTCGAGAAGAAAGAGAAGTCTTATACATACAAGAATGTCCAAGTTGTTCAAAGGTCAATTGTGCACTGCGTGCACACCTCTGTAGATCTATCGAACATCTCGTCGCCATCGGCTGGCCGAACGAGCGAGAGAGAGAGAGCGAGAGACCGAGCCGTTCCGTCGCTGGAACGGGTTTAGATTAACGCGTTGTTAAGTGACCGGATAAGTGAGCCACGCTGAAATGTACTGACTCCTTGTAAATCGGCCCGAGCTTCTCAGAAACCGGAGCCCAACGAACGACGCAGCAACTAATACCGCGAACGGAGAGAAAGAGAGAAAGACAGAAAGAGGCTTAGAAAAAGCAAAAAAGAGGAAGAGAGAGAGAGAGAGAAAAGCAACTGCCACAACGAGCTTTCGAATTCAACGCACGACCCGGACACCTTCCGTTCCTTCGTCCTGCCATCATCGCGTCTCTCTCTCCGCGCAGCCAATGACCGGCCCTCATGGCAAATACGCCACCTAATTTTTTTCTCGCTTTCTAACTAAGCCTTTCAGTCATCGGGCAGGAAGTGGGCATATATTTATATATATATATATATATAATGCGTATATATATGCGTACACGACACGCCGTTCCACGACCAAAGAGGATTTTACCCCGGCCGCGGTGCACGCGCGCCTACGTGTTCTTTGCCGCCGAAGAATTCTGTTTCCACGGAACGCCACGCTATTGGCGCTATTGCCGCCGCCTCGCCACCAATATCTGATACGCGCGCACCCGCGAGCCTTCGCGAAACGTGCGAACGACACGCGTCGCCGACCGCCAACTACTTTATATTCAATTTTTGGTTCCGTGTATGGAAGCGTGGAGATACGTACGTAGAATCGTTGAGGTAGAATTTCTTTCCTTCATAAAAGGTTAATGAATCTTGCGATATCTTCGACTCTACTCGCGTTCCTCGATCGAGGAAGGGAGAAAAAAGATTATTATATTTCGCGAATTTGGCAAGGAGAATTTTTTTCTTCAATTGGATGTATATTATTGGTAGACAATACGATACGAGATCGCGTTATAGGATGAACTCGTGAATTTTTCACCCTTCAGGATGGTGTATGGTTGCAGTATTTCACAAGTCGCTCGAGGACAAGTTCCTCCAAGCCGCGTTTCGCAGGCCGGAAGAATATTTCCAGTTTGGATCGAGAAGACTTCGGGCCAGTTCCATACACAAACGTTTCGAACGGTTCGTAAACCTTCGTGAGACAGGTATACATCCTCGTGTAGTCCCGAGGGATCGGCGAGATGAGGTCGGATCCGCAAGACACGGGCCATCTTCGAGTACCCTCGTCATGGAATAATCCCATAAACTCTCGTCCTGCCGAACCGACCTGGCCAACACTACACGAACGAAAGGAACAGTCCCGGCGGCCTGACCTTCTTCCATCTCTACGATTTGTCGCTTTCTACGTTTCCCAACCGTCCAATAGGTGTATATACATGTACACACGAGTGTGTGTGTATCCTCGAGACGAGAGATCGTGCCGATCCACCGATCGATCGAATCAAACCGAACGAGCAGCGCCCATCCTCGAGCATACGCACACACCGAGTGTCCAGCCTCGAATATATTACCACGCAAACCGTTTCGAAAAAGAAAATACGACCTGCCCGAGATAACATCTTCCAATCGACTTAATTATCCTCGACACCTGCGAAGGAAAGCCTCCCACAACTGTCTCCCTTTCATCGCCATAAAATTAATTTAATATATATATATTAAGATTCATTTTTATCTCGTTATTACGATTCTCTTTCTCGCGGATTTATCCCAGCTTGACGTTGACAAAAGACGGGCAAAAATCGCGTGTCGCAGGTGCGCACCAACGCTCAGGGGTCCCGAAGTACGGAGCAGCACCTCTCTCCGGCGAGAGAGATGCACCTGCAGGCCGGAGTGTGTGCGAGGGAGGTTCGGTAGGAGGCCGACGACTCTCGCACGAACCAGCACCGTCTTACAGAAGAACGAAGAAGAAGAGAAGGAGGAGAAGAAACAGAAGAAGAAGAGGAAGAAAATAAAAAGACGGAGGATGCAGACACAAATAGATTGCAAAAACATAATAATAGAGAAAGAGAAAGAGCGTGACGGGGTGGGATGGCGAACGAGGGGAGGGACAGACAGAGTGGGAGAGCAGCAATGGGTGGAAGAGAAGAGGAGAGGCACACGAGACGCTTTGTCTCAAGGCGAGCTGCTCTCCTTCTTCGTGGCGGCTCTTCAAAAAGATCGGACAAAGGAACGACGAAACGAACGCGAGAGCCGGGGCCCAGAAACAGGCCGTTTCGCGACCAGTTTGAGAACCCCTTTCACTCGTCCGCGACCTCTTTGTCTACGCGCGCAACACGCTCGGATCCCTCGGATACACACGCGTCCGTGGAGGATCTCTCTCCTCGCAGCCTATTAGGAGTCGTTATCATTTCACCTCGTCCAGAGAGGAGGAGCGCAGCGTGGTGCCCGTAACACGCGCACGCATCCACCATGGGGAAAAGAGAAGAAGAGGCGCGTGAAATTTTGGACACGGCGGCCATCGTCTTTCGTCGTCTCTCTTGTCTTCCTTCCTTTCGGCGCCGAACACCGACCGAGACGATGTCCCATGATTTATACGCGTCCGGAGAAAGATTCTTGAACCTTCCACGCTTCGGCGTTTCATAAATCGACCGACGTTCCGGGAAGCAGAAACGAGTACCCGGAACACGGGTCATTTTTGTGCGTTAATTGTGGAATTTGGAAGGAACCGTGGTTATACCTCGGATGGTTCTTAAGGGACTCCTCCTCCTCGCCTCCTCCACGCTGCGTGTTCGAGCAATCCTTTTAAACGCGTTTCCTTCTTACTTACTCTCCTGTAAATCGCGCTTCGTTCGAATTTTAAATTACTCGTTGTGACTCGTTGTTCTAAATTTTGCATAAACGAATTTTACTTGCTTGGAAATTATTATTTGTACGCGGAGCCAATGATACGTCTACAACAATTTCTCAATACGAAATATTTCACACGACTAACATATAAGTGTCTCGTAGATACCGATCACGGTGTAGCGCGAACTTTAACATAGTTAGTGTCCCGCTAACAATTAACGATGAATCGAGGCTACGCCGCCTCCTTTTATCCTCTTCGCGACTGTTGCAGCCTCGTTAGCCGAGTTACGCGATGTAGACAACGTCGTTAGAACAGACGTTTACCGTAATCTCGATTTCGAATCGAATATAAAGTCGGAATTTATTCGACGAAAGGCCACGAAACGAGTCGGTCGTCTCAGAATGTTTTCTGCTCGTTTTTTTAAGATGTTTTGGCGGCAAAAAAGAGAGAGAGAGATTGCAATACCAGTGGAATAAATTACGAGAACGTTCGTCGAAGAGAAGACCGAAAGGAGCCTCTGAATTTTATTTTTGTGCGCGAGCACGATCGTAAAGAAAAAGGCAGTGCGTTACATTCGTGCAAACTTAATACCGATCGCGTTACATGTCCCAATAACGTGTCGCCCAGAGTGGAATTTCTTTGCCGAATAATTCGTTCCCATCCAACAGTGAATATTACATCGGAGACGAGAATTTCATTAGGCAAAGAAACGTGATTCTCAATTTATAATTTGATCACCCGTTATTTTAAATATAACAAATTATTATTTCCATATGAAAATATTAATTTTATTAAAAGCATTGTTTCGAAGAAAAATCTCCTTGCTTGCCACACCAATCGAATATTCTAATCCTTTGACTTTAAAGTTCCACTCTGAAGTGTTCCCTCGTAATCGTGGAAAAATGTTAACAGCCTTTTTTATCGACACAGGGTAAAATAATCGATATATCACGCAAGAAAATACCATATAAGATAACACCTCCCATTTTAGTATCGAGGAAACAGGAGATAACGACGATTGCGTAACACGAAGAAAATCGTGTAGAACGTCAAACGAACGAGTAAAAAAGTGTGAATCGAAATTTCTTTTCCTTCCCTCCCCTCCCCCTTCCGTTGAAGGATCTCGTGTAATTCAACCCTGTCGCCCGCGTGTTAATTACAGCACGGCGCGAACAAAAGGTGGTTCGCACGTTTCTCTCGCGAGCAGAAGGGATCAGTGTTAGGCAGACGGAAGTAGGTCAGTGCCGTGTGTGCGATTCGTCTTCCCTTCCCTTCACGTATCCTTCGAATTAGCTCGCCGCGTCTCGTTAGACAGACCGGAATCCGCTGTCACTGCTTTCCCTTTCCGCGACTTTTGCCATTGCATAACAGAGAGATACTTAATACGTTGTACAACACGTGTTTCGACACGCGTAGGAGAGCATTATACGCTTATTTTCTTTCTTTCTTTCTTTTTTTTTTATTAGAATCGATACACGGTTGGCGATAGATTCTAAAAATTTTGGAGATTTGTCGCGTAAGAAAGGAGAAGTTGACGATTGGAAAGGCGCGTTTCGCAAGAGGAAATGCCATTTCGGTGACGCTGGCTTGAATATATCTAATTAATTATAAAATTATGTTAATATGTTTGAACTTTGTTCCAAGTTTCTAATGCTAATATTAACAGTTATTATTAATCTCGGTGTAAGTAAGAATGTTGTTAAATGTCAAATCATTTACGTCCCTTATTTTTTTTGTTGTATCGAAATGAATATAATTCGAAATAACTTTTTAAAAAAAAAAGATAAAGATTTCCATATAATACGATAGCAAGCATTGAAATTTCTCAAACATTGTAAAAAAAACTCTTGTTTTTATGAAATCCTCCAAACCCTACGAACAACCGAACCAATCAGAAAATTTAAAAAAGTTTCGAAGGATAAGATCTCTCTCTCTTTCTATTGGATCCCGATAATCTTAAAATAACACATAATTCAGATTCGAAGAAGTTTTTCAACATCATTCATTTCGTATCGTCGAACGATCAGCGATAAGGAGAGAGAAAGAGAGAGAGAAAAAAAACGACAAAGAGCAGAGGTCCATCGAGAAGGTGGATCGAGAATTTTGCAACAGCGAAAATCGAAACCGCGAAAGGGGGCAAAGAACGCGAAATCGTTCGCAACAGGCGAATCTCGATTACACGTCGAACGCCCTGGAGCTGATCGTGGGGCAATCAAAAACGCCGAAAGAGACAGGTCCCGCGCCTCCCGATGACACACTACCAAAAAGAAGGTGCGTACGTGCGTGCGTGCGCGCGGTTGTATAACACGACGCGCATAAAACTCTTGACGGCGATGTTTTAAAAGCCGGCCAACACGGAACAGCGCGCTTTCGAGAAGACCAAACCTTCGACGTGGAGGAGTCGAGAAAGACGGACGAACCATTGCTCGATCCCCTGGTCCGTATAATTTCATTAAAGTCGAGCAAAAAACTTTGGGACACGATTTGCCTCTCTTCGAGATCGAGAGTGGATTGACGAGCTTTACACGGGTGGATAAAGAGCGGAATAAAGAGGAGGGGAGGGAAAGAGAGACAGAAAAAAAAGAGAAGATCGAAACGGCGCGAGAAGGATGGGCGAGGACGAAAGAAAAGTTGCGAAGGAGCGAGAGCAAAGTACTCTCTGGTGGCTCGCGAGTCACCGTCACACGCTCACACGTAATACACGCGCGAATTCCCGGCTCTCCTCGTGTACAGATATTATGGTAGCTGTTGTGCGCGGAGCAGAGACGCGCGAGGGCCGCGAGGCAGACCAGTTGCTGCACACGCATACACACGTGAACGAAGGCGAAAGGATGAAGGCGAGCCTGGGCTAGAAAGAAACAGTTCGAGCAGAGCAGTAGACAGTCTTGAATCTTGACCTAGGACACGCATCGCCGACTACGTCACAGTTCGACGTACTACGAAAGGCTGAGCGCACTGTGTTTCCCTCTTTCTCGCACGCTTGTGTCTCTTGTCTCGATGGTGTACGTGTATTTATACGCAGCGGCTGCCACCACACACTCGACATTCACACGGTACGCCCAGGATGGAAAGGTCGAGCGAGGAGCGAGGTCGAGGTTTTTCCTTGAGCGGCGAGAAAATTCATTCGCGCAGCTTCGCCGGAAATCACCGCGTGAGGTCTACCTGGGCTTTCTGCCTACCCTTTTTTTGCATCGTTTGCGTCGAGCGTACGACAGGAAACCTGGATCCTAGACACGGTTTTGTTGCCATTTCTCGTTTTCACTCGTCGATCGGTTAATTACGATCGTTTAAGCTCGTAGGTGTTCCTTTTTATCCATTGCCTCGTTGGGATTGATTGACAACAAGTTTCCTTTATTTTATCCCGTAATTGTGTTCATTTATACGTAAATGAACAGATACTTGAATATCGTGCGAATAATTATGACAATATCATTGTTTCTTGATCTGCGAGTATTTAAGGAAATGAAAGAGATTTTGATCAATATTAAAAAAAAATAAATAAAAATAATAAATGATTTGTACGATATGAATTTATATTCGTTTGATTAGCATATATATATTGAATAAAAAATATTCTGCAGATTCCACAATATTGAACTATTTCTTGAAATACCGTTTATTTTAAATCATTAATAAAGATAAAAATAGAATGCTTAATTAAACGGCTAATTAATATCAATAAGTTTATCTATACATTTTAAGAGAAATCGATTACATGTTTTTATAACGTTTTTCCAGTTAATAACGATATCCGATAAAACAATCATAACAGTCAATATCATTTTCCTTTTTTCATAAAAATTATTTCAGTATATTTATTTATATCGTTATTCACGATTCGATTATTTTTATTCTAAATACTTTTCATCTCACTTTGATTGCAACCACACATCGAATTTCATCGCAAAAACTTAATTCAACTGCGAAAAAAAAAACAAACTGCCGGATGTTGCGAACCAGAAATATCAATTAATTAAGAACCTCCTATCATATTCCAATTATATCAAATATATAAATATTTACGAATAAAAATTTGCTCGTATCGTGCAAACAACATTATTTCACGAATTCAAAATATATTAATAAATAAAAATATTTATCCGTTAAATAATATATAAATATAAAAACGAATTAAATAAGCGCAATAATATATGTATATATTTACGATTAAATCGAACAACGAAACGAAGCATTCCAAACGAAGCTCGACAGATACGAGACCAAAGGTTACCAAAAAGGAATCCTTTGTGTCTCAAGGTTTCCGCGATCGAATTCCACGGTGTCGATCGGAGGGAGCGAACATCGACTGACAACGGCGACGGACTTTCCTCGTCCGGACGGAAGTGCCACGTCGGGTGCATTGTTGCGAGCCGAGTGTACGGGACGCGGATTGGCCAAATGGAGCGAGAGAGAGACTCTCTCGAGCCGTCTGTGTTCGTGCATATGCTTACGCCTTACCGTCCCGCGAGCGTACACACGGAGAGAAAGAGAAAGAGAAAGAAGGAGGAGAAAGAGAGTGTAGGTGGGTCGGTTGCGAACCACTTCCTCCCGGGACGTGTGCGGTCTTCGAATAATCGGATACTCGTGCGTGCTGCATCGGAGAAAGGATGTACACCGTTGTACGTTCGGTCAGAGAGAACAGTAATGAAAAAAAGGAGGGGGGAGGGGAAAAAAGAAGCAAGAGGAAAAGAGGGAGAGGAAAAAAAAGAAGAAGAAGAAAAGAACCAAAGTGTTGCTCGATCCTCGAATAACACTTCTTTGTACTCTTTTCATATAGAGCCGCCAGTCGGTTTCACGCATGAAATAATGCGTGGCGTGGAAACTCGATAATACGTATGGCGTGGAATCGCGATCTTCCGCGCGACGTTTCGACGATTAACGGTACAGAAACGCCCCACCGTCGAATGCATCGTATTTCCGTGCATGTGCAGCAACGAAAAAGGAAATGGAAGCACGCCATGTATATAAGGAAGCTTCGATAACGCGTACAACGTGCGCCAACGAATCGAACAAGTGGCATTACAAGAGCGGAAAGAAAGATCGGCTACTGGTTCGCCTTGCTACGTCGCATTTTCGAAACCGTATCACGTAGAAACGTTTTGCAAGGGAATTGCTCGTTTACAGAGGAATAATCGTTGCATACGACGCGTGACACTCTCTACCTGGTGGAATTTCGCCAAGCCCGACTACGTAGAGCAAAGCACCGATGGATATGGCCGCGCTCAACCGGCTGGCTACTACACCGTCCCGTGATAAAGAGAGGAAAAGAAAGAAGACGGGACAAAGGTCTGACAAAGGAGGAGGAGGAGAAGGAGAAGGAGGAGGAGAAGGAGGAAGGAGTGATGAGGGAGGAGGAAGGCCGGCGGTCGAGGAAAGGAGAGAAAAGCGACGAGCACGAGGTTAGGTGAACCCTTGTCGTCCGCTCGTATGCACGTCGTTCAGTGGATATTCGATATCCCCTGTGTATCCTCGAGTATTGGCCCCGACCCTGCTAGTGTGCAATAAACAAAGACATTTTCCACTTCCGATGTGTTGCGAGAGCCACTCGAACCTTCCTACGGGGAACGAAATTCTATCTTATCCTGTCTCTCGGGATCGGGACAAGATTCGTTCCCCGGCTCGGACCCGGCAGAGCCACGATGAATCGGACGATCGATCTCGATTAATAAATCGTGCGATCGTGCGAACATCTTCGCTTCGAATATTAAAAAATATTAACGAGTTACATGGGCCACATAGATATTCGAAAACGAGCAAATGGAGAAAGAGAGAACGGACGACTGGTTTTCCGATAAAAGTCGCTAGATACGACGAAACGCGTGGTCGCCTGACCTACGATGAGGTTTAACGTCCCTATTAGCGGATGTCATTTGAATGGGAATGTAATAAAAGTCGCGTGCAGCATAATTTAATTCAAGGTCGTGCATACTCGCTTTCGAGCAGATGCAGAAGAACGCAATTACCGGGGGACCAAGCGTGTGCAGAGTGCGCTCCTGCGCGCCTTGTATTATAATTATACATGCGCGTCGCCGCGTTTTTTATCGGGGAATAATATTTCGTGGCCGAGCAGTAACTCGTGACGGGGGCCTCGATTCCGAAAGAATTCACCGGCTGCCGACCAGTCGACGTGCGAGTTAAATTATGTGGTATGCATAATTGCGCTCAATGAAATTTGCGTCTTTGCCGCTATTCGAACCTTCTGATCTCGGGCCTGTTCCTCTCCTCTGTCCCTCTCTGGCCTCTCCTCTCCTGGCTTCCCCTTATCAAACGCTCATCACCATATTACATTAGCCGGCATATCCTCGTCACGCGTTAGGCGCAACGCGAATTATATAGTCGCGATGAAATTATGCTAAGTCGAAAAATTCGTGACCGTAAATTGCAAGGATCGATGAAACGAAGGAAATGAACGCATTTGGAAATTTTTCAAGGAATTTTGAAGGGGACAGAGCGCAAGTTCTCAAATACCTCTTAAAAGAAGAAACAAGGTTCTTCGAGATAGAAAAGGGCGGTTCGGGAGGCGAGCGACCTCTGGTCGAGGGTAGTCAGTCGGTGCACATGGCAGACAGAATAAATAAAAAAAGAGAAAAACCGTTCATTTCAGCCAACGCGCTGTAAACATCTGCTAGGCGGGGGCACGTTGGTCCGTAAGTGGTTCTCAACCGGTGGAGACATGGTCCTTCGTCGAAATCTATCGTCGACAATCTTCCACTTCGTTCCAATTCTCTCTCTTCTTTCCTTTTTCTTACCTCGAGGATATTCATCGTCGACATACCTTCTGTATTCTATTCCACGCTCTCTCCCTCCCCTCATTCCCTTAGGAGCTTAAGTGTCGATCGAGTTTCGAGTATGAGAACGGAAAGAGACCCGGTGTGGGTCGGCAGCTGCTTCGGAGGCCAACAAAGGCAACAACCACCGTTCTCGACACGAATCATTGCTATATTACTACCGCTGCTATCGTTCGCATATTTTGCTACTCGTTCTCTCGTATTTTCCTCTTTTTACGAAGAAGATTTCTAGAGGAACGTTCAAACTTCATTCGGGAATTTGTGAGTACATTGTATCTCTGAGAGATCGAATGACCACACTGTTCGAGAATCTGAGATCTCGTGCATCCTTCTTCGATGCCGGTGACGAAGCTCAAGGTTTCGTTGGACGGAGAAAGCGCGGGAAGTTTCGACATCGTTGGCCGCAAATTGAACCGAAGAACGGACGACCGATTCCACGGCCTCGAAAGAACGGGAGGAGATGAATGTCGGGGCACCACAATCACCGTGCGTGACAAAGTATGTCGTTAACGACGAAAGAAAGAAATTCGACGACGATGACGATGGTGCATTTAAAGAAGAGTCCTTCTCTCTCTCTCTTTCTCTCTCTCTCTCTCTCTCTTTCTCTCTCTCTCTTTCTCATATGCAACTTTGAAATTCTTGTCGGCGGAAATTCTTAATTTTGCAGCCGATGCTGCGGCCGATGAAAAAGAGGCGAAACTTTCGAAAACGATCATGGCCAAGGCCTCACGTGTGAGAATCGAACCTGAAATCCTATGTCCGAGCTCGAAATAATTTTTGAGATAATTGCTTCTTTCCTCTTCCTGGATGTATCACTGTCATCGTGTTACGCTGGAATCATTACGAATAACCTGGAACCGCAGAAACGAATGTTACACGTTTTACATTTGAAAAGGAGATAGTTGATTTCCTTGGTTGCGGTCAAACGACCACTCGATCCACTTAAGAAATCATTATAATAAATTAAACGTGCAATAAAAGTAAAAGCAATAGGGATGGCCTCATTTTTACCATGAACGGCTACGAAAGATTCCTTTCGAAAAAATCTTTACAGAGAACAGCACGAGTTTGCTGTTGTAAATTCGTGAAGAACAAATAAAAATTCTATATATTAACATTCTCCGCTCTTTCTCCGTATCTAAACTCAAAGGCGTTTGACCACACCGAGAGAGCAAGTCGTAAAATACTGGGAAAAGATTCTCCCAGTCTCGTGGGCAGCTTTTTACGAAGACACGTGAACAGCGGTACGGGTCTATTAACACGGTTTCATCGTCGACACAAATCTTTCATTTCAATGGAAAAAGTAAGCTGGCGGTAGCAACAGGCACGTGCTGATGCACAATAAAAAAAAAAAAGATGTCTCAATATGTAACATTCGAATTCCCACTTATAACTTATAACTTATATCATCCGTATATCATCGAGAAACGATACACGTTAAACATTCCACAGGAAAGGCAGGAAAACACGGAATCGTTCTGTACTCGTGGCACATTCACACATACTAGCAACATTTTCTTCGGTTACAGTTACGTGCAGACGAATAACAACTACACGTTTGAGCTTCTATCTCGCGTGCCGGCTACAAATAAACCAGCCACGATAACTGCATTCGCCTATTTCGCTAAATAAACAAAACTGTCCCCTGGCAGCTGGCACGCGTCGCCTCGCTTCTCCAGCAAAGGCGGAGAAAGTTTCGCGCTTCGAGTCCTATTTGCAGGCTGAATCGTGTATATGTACCGGTGTGTTGTGTTCCTGTGTACCTCTACGGCGTGAGTACGTTCGTGTGTGTGTCACGGTTAACAGAATCGAGGGACGACTAATGGCGAAACGCTTCTTCCTTCCCATCGCGATGGACAGGAGGAGAGCAACATAGCATTGCGCGCGCCAGTTCGCGTCGTCGGTTACGCGACGCTGCAGCTAACGACCTGGATAACCAACCGTGATGTTTCCAAAGTAACGTCATCATTCGCCGCGATGCGACACGAGGCGACGAGTCTGGCGACGGAGTTGCTCATTACAACTTCCGGTCCAGGAGAGCGAGCCAGAAAGAGAGCAGTCGGTGAAAGAGAGAGAAAGAGAGAGAGAGAGAAGGCGAGGAGACAGAGATCGCCAAGTATCATGGTGGGGAGAAGAGAATCAGCAGTACGACGGACCGACTGGCCGAGGGAATGAAACAGAGAGCGTGAGCACGAGGAAGATGAACAGAGGGGGAAGAGAGAGAGAAAGAGAGAGAAGGAACGAGAATCGAGCGAAAATGCTCAACAAATAGCCACATCCTCATAATAGAACGGCGTATCAAACTCATTAGACGTCGTTATTGAATCGACACGATTACGTTCCACAGAAAGATCGGATCTTCCCGTTAAAACCGAATGATCGATTCAGACGGAACATCGCGACACATCGAGGAATCGGTATATATGCACACGCTAGAATCATGCTGCGCACGTCGAGAGATTTAGGCGTTCGAGAATACGGGAACCCAGTCGGGTTATAGCAATGATTCATGCCAGGTATGTTAAACTGGTTCCGAGACGGGTTGCAGCCACTGGAAAAAAGAATCGAGGCCCGATCTACGAGACACAATGCAACGTTAGAGAGAAAACGGGCTCTATAGACATATATAAGTAAATCCACAACCCTGACGGCCCCACTGTCGGCGAAGGGTGGAGTGGACTTGGAAAGCAGGAAGCGAATAGATTTTGTAAGGAAAGAAAATGATAATTCACGACTATTAAATCAAACTTGTTGGAGGAAAATGATCGAAAACGTTATCAACGAATGCAACAATCGCATTAAAATTTCTTCATCTCATGCTTCATATTTTAATATGAGATAATTTCCTCTATGATAAAATATCCACAATAAACGGTTTCAAATAAACGGTACTCTGTTATTTTATTATAAATATAATTTTGCTTCTAATCGATTGCTCGAGTGTTAGTTAATTTGAAAAATATCAACAATTAATTTCACATCGTAAAAATATCGATCTCGTACAATAAATGAAAATCGATTTAAAGGAAGTACAGTAATCGGCCGATGAATCTGTTATGTTAAGTATTACTACGCAGAAGCATTGAGTACAGAAGCATGCGTTTCGGTCGCACGACACATCAGTGGTTCTCAAACCGACAGATTGCGGTATGGAAAGAGGATGCGAGGAAGCCTGACCAAACGGAAGAGACGATAAGCACGTACGGAAATCTGTAGCGGGTTCTGAATTTAAAACACGAACAGTCTTGACACCGTTCTAAGTGTCCGAGTCTAATGTTATTGGACGGTCAATATTAGCGCGCCTCACTGTGATGACCGACAAGCACCACACGGCTTCCTTTTACACGCCATCGTTTTCCCTTCTATCGGGGAATGCTTTAGGCATCGCTGGAACGATGCCGTTGCCAGGTACATTATATTCAGATATAATAAAATATTATCGACCAGATATCGGGATTAAACGATTCTCCTGTCGAATTATAACAAAATGATGTCTGTATACACGAGACGTTGAACTCGACTGAAAAATAAAGAATACGTACGCTACGCTCCGTCTGACTTATCGATTCCTGTAATCATCATAATCGACGATGAATATTGCGCGATGTTAATACAGTTATAATAAACAGAAATATATTGTGTAAAAAAACTGAAATATAAGAATTTATTTTTTTATCACATAAAATTTAAAAATTCAATGGATATATATAATAAGTAAAGCCAAGATCTGGCAAATATCCAATTATGAATTTACAAAAGTATATCACTCGAAGTATATTGCGCGCGCATGTTTGTACGTGACGATAAATGCGGTGGCGGTGGCCGAGAACGAGGTATAAATGATCGATCTATGGCACGTGCTATCAGTAGATGTGCTTCTTCCGCGTATATTTACAAGTTTTGTATTTTATCAAATTTGTAATTCAAAATATTATCCATGAATAAAAAATATATAATGTATTTTTATTTTTTTTCTTCTCATTTTTTCGAATCTCAATATTCAAAGAAGAATGTACACATACAAATGGATATGATTGAAAGACAAAAAAGAAAATTATTTTAATCTTGATAAAAATATGAATCTTACGAGCGATAGATAAAAGATAGGCCAGAGGCATCGTATGATTGCAATCGAAGTTACACGATTATTTATCACGTGCACGATCACAGACGTTAAGATTTAAATGGCAAGCCACGTGGCGCCACACAGCGGCCATTCCAGGTTTTCTCAATTTCGAAACATGCCATGGAATAAACGTACATATCGTCGTGTATTGTATTATGTTCTGATAGTATGGTTTGGATCGTTTAATAGAAGCAACTGTTTTGCTATTCAATGGAAAGATTATCTTTTCACGATGCACGTTTGTAGAAAGAATACAAACGCGTTCGTTAGATATAACTCTTTTCCACGCTAAAAAGATCTCTTTACGTCTCGCGTGCTCAATGAAACGAGGATTATAAAAAACGAAAAATGTCATTTCACGTCGCTTAGAATGGCCGAAACGAAAGACGCAAGTTATTGACCATGACTTACCGCTGGATATTGAATACAAAAAGGTCGGAAGTAGGTGTGTATCGTCCGTGTCACGTACATGTATGTTATTTTTATTTGTAACCAACTGTGCTTTGACATTTGGAAGCGAGAAAAGTGTTCGTAAAAACTTCCACCCTAATGTTTTGTTTGAAATTTCCTAAGTTTAACGGTCGTCGACGTTTTGTGTCCTCTGGTGTGCGGTTAGTCTTCAATTATCGTAAACATTATTAAATCGTGACATTACAAAATAACAATAATTATTATTTAATTTACATTTAATAAATTACATATCTAATTCAAGTAAGATATATAAAATTGAATATAAATAATTAATGTATAATTTTTTTATATATAATGATTGACATGAATAAACTATTTTAAACATTTATTTGTTATCTATCATAATATACCCATCAATGTATATAAATTTGTAAATGCATCATGTCCTGACAAAGCATGGCTATTTTTCATACTTTCTTGAGTATAGAAAAATAAGAATATGATACACTAGTTGTGATAGGAATAAGAGAACAAGCTCGATTTTGTTGTTTCAAGGAACGCCTTCGTGGTAAAGAAGGTTATGAAAATGTCATCAGTTTTGAACATTGAACGAGAACATTGCATAAACTTTTTTTTTATTTATGAGACCTGATATATCGTTATAAATGTAATAAAATTTTCATTATTATTTTACTTTTTAATGAATATTACGAGTCAAGACAGACACAAGGTATAAACTAATCATAAAGGTAATCAACGAACGACCACGACCTACGACAAGGTTCACTGCACGATGTTCCACGAGCTTCCAAACAAATTTGCTTTTCGAAGTTAGATTGGTTTAATTGCACCATTACTTGATACCACGTTTCTCGCGCCACACTCACGCTCGTGCCAATGAACTGTCAGTGGTGCTATACACGACAGATTCCGGTAACAAGGAATGCAAAATAATGTACTATGTAAATTCAACTTATGTAAATGTAGCGATATATTGTTATTAGAATATATTTCCATGATATTTTTAATTAATGCGTTGATATTTATCGAACGGTTTTTGAAAAATATTTTACGTTTATCACATATAAATTATTCGTATGATTTTTCAATATTTATAAGATTTTGTATATCAACGAAAGATATACAAAAAAATATTTTTGTTGACGCGCAGTTCGAATAATTTCAAATCCTTAGGCTAAGTTGTACGCAATTTATCAAGTCACGAAGTTTACTTTTCGACTATAAAATTTATCATCTGCCGATAAATGAGATTATCAATTCTCGAGAATATTTCACATTTAAAACGTATCGATGATTCTATACGGGAAAGAAGGTTAGATGACCGTGAGAAGTAAATCCGCGAATACATAAGAAGTCGAGGTTATGTTCGCGCTTACCTTGTCGGCCGACGATCTCTGCCACGTGCTCGCTGCTAGGCACCGGCACGCACTCGGTCATATTCTGGCTCTTCTTAGAACGTGCTTCCTCGAAAACGCCTGCCGGTGTCGTTTGCAAAGGATCCGGATCGTTGGCCGTTCCGGTGCCGGTTCCTGTACCAGTGCCCGGACATCCGGGAGTACCCTCGAGACCAAGCATAGATAATTCTAATGCCAATTGTAGGGCTCTCTGGTCTTCGAGGGAAGCAGTTCCACCGCCATTAGCTCCGCGATCCATTTCGCTGAACAAACTCGTCGGCATATCGCTCGACTAAATATCGCGTTGTGTCGCACCGGCAACTGTGTCGCAACTGTATATATGTGAATACGTTCGCACAGATAGTAAATCACAGTATCTTTATTCACCGATTTTCACTATTTTTCCTTTGATAATAATAGTCTTTCTTCACAGCCCGTGTCTTTTTTTTTTCTTTTCCTTACGTACGTTGTTCTAGAATGACTTCGTCGATAATCAAAGGTTAAACCGTATCGAACAGAGAGGTGTTTCTCACGATAAAGTCTAACTCGAACGATCGGAAAACAACGAAACACACGCGCGCGCGGGTGCACACCACACACACTAGATTATTTAGGACGAGAACTACAGTGCCGCTACACCAAGAGACTGAGCGATCTACTCTTCTCGTGCGCGGTCACGGGGAAATGTATGTAGGAAAAACAACGATGCACCGTATAAAAATAAAATCGTCGCTTCGCCGGTGATCGTTTCTGTCTTCTTCCTTTTTCGTCCAGTCCTCTGTGCGCGCGTATGTACGAGGAACGCACGACGTGAGTGTTGTTCGTACACTGAAAACGTGTGGGCTACTACTCGTCGTAATCTCGTGTCCACAATCGCACGTCCTTTTCTCGTCGATCAGTCTCTCACTCGCGCGCTTTCTTTCACCGCGTGTAAAACCGTGCTATGAAAATGGCCTTCTCGATATTCGCACTGGTTGGAACTGTTCGTAGAGATTCGTGTTTTTAAGAACACGACTTGTAACCGTCAAAGTCGTCGCTCGCGATGTTCGTATTTCTTCTTTTTTCTTTGTTCGTGTATCTGTTTCAACTGATACAATTTCGTTCGTTCGTCTTCTCTTCTGTTTCTCTCTGTTTCGTTCGCTCTCGTTCTCCCCTTCGGCGGAACGGCGTAACGTAACGTAACGTAACGGCGCGTGTATCACGTTTGGGAGCTTCGTCACCGACCGACTGACTAAAGCGTCCGAGAGCGTCGTCGCGCGACTGAAGCACTGAAAACGGAGGCAAGGGGCGCCGCGCTCTCTCTTTCGTTCCTTCTTTCTCTCTTTATCTTGCACGCTCACTTGCGTTCTCTCTCTTTCTCGCTCTCTCCCCCTCACCACGATCTTTCCTTTCGAAGGCAAGCGCGTGCAACTACCCTCTCGCTCGTGTTACCACTGCGACTGACTGCGACGTACTGCGACTGCGGGTGCTAAAGCCGGTGCGCCGCCATGTGCCGGACGCCGGCTATGCGTCTCAGTGATTGGTCATGACGGTCACGTGGCACCGTACCACCCCTCCCCACTACATTCGTCACCGGCGCACGAAGTACGAGCGCACCTACCAGCTGAGAGCGCCACACTTCGTTCGCCTCCGGATACGGGCGCGTGCACTCGTCCCTACCGGCTTGCAACCCCCTCCGTGTTACCGCTCGTGCTCTTGCCTCTTCGCGAAGTTTCCCTATGGATCCATGCTAGAGCACCGGCTGCACCACCGATTTTCAACAACGCTGATTGCCCGGGGCTGCCTGGGATTGTAGCTCCATCTCTTCGCGATAACATGAAATGTCACGATCAGGGGATGCACTTTCATTCCGTCGATGCAATTTCAGTTAATTTAATTACTCACCGTCAATATTTCTACTTCCAGCTTTGTTGTTTGATTGCAATTTTAATTAACGATAATAAAAAGATTTCTTTTACAGCTCTATTTTTTATTTAAAAAAACCTACTCAGTTTGAAGTTCGTTTATTTTTCTTCCCCTTTCCCCACTTTTAATTAGAAAATATATCGATGAAATTTATAATTTAGGGAAAACTTTAACAAATACGAACGAAAAATACGCGTGTTTCGATACAACGACTCGTTTTAACCATTATAGTGGTAACAGTGTATTTTCTAGGAATATTTGTTGTATGCATCGTACCGTTCACGGTTAACCTCGCGATGCAACACCCTTTCCTATCCGCAGTCCCGTCAACGACCTCTGTCTGCATATAGGGTGCCTAACAAACGCATTCGTCGGTACTCTTTTTCGTGGTGCGTGTAGTCACTGCAGCACATCGGCGAAAGGAAATGCAACAGGAAGGAAATTTACGACTCTCGAGAAATAATAGCAAGGTATCGTTCGAGTCGTAAACCGTAGTTGGATCGTTTGAGACTCCTATCACGCCGTAAATTAGATACGACGTCAAGAGTAGTTCAAAGGAAATCTCAGCTACTCCTAGGTACCGATATAAAAGTGAGATTCTTCTTAAAACGTCACGATTTTATATGATTTAATTGCCTATTTTTACAATTTCACGAATTTTACAATTGTTATTTGTTCCATCAATTTTTACTCATCTTATCGATAATCATTAATCAAATCAAACGCGTATATATTAAAATTAAATATGGTAAACGAATATTCCTTATGAGATCAAATATCCATTAAAATATTTCGACCACGTCCGATTCAAGAAAGATGCAAAAGTTCTGTTTTTATCCAATTTAATATGATCGAATCTCGCGATATAAATTTATACAGTATCGCCGATGAAACGAGAAAAACAGAGTTTTTTATTGCGATCGATATTCCACGAGCACACCGCCAAACAAGTTTCTGTTGAAATGTCTTAGCACAACGTTCGTGCACAGTGCACTGCGCTATAGTCTGCGCATTACACCGTGGAATGGTTAACTTTCCGTAATCGAGGTATCAAGAATATCTACACTCTGAATCGGTTAAGCTAGGTTAAGTTCCGCCGATCTATCGTCCTTGAACTCCAACGCCAATGATCCCACAGACTATGCAGGAATTCGTTCTTAATGTGGGGTTCGCAGATCAACGCTACAATTTTCAAGATTGCAATTTATAATTAATTGAAGCGTAAATCTCGTAAAAAAAGAAAGAAAGAAGAAATAAATCGTAAAAAGAAAAATAGAAAAAGAGATCATTAATTACTCGTAAAAAAAACTTATTAAAATTCTTCTCTCGAGTTAAAAAACAAAATAATAATTATTAAGTGCGATGAAGTGCACAGCCTAATAAAAGAACAACCGTTTTGATACTTTTTAAAGATGCGCCGCGATAAATTTTCAAGAGGAACCAGTTCGCCACGTAATATAAAAACGGACGATGCAAGAAGTTGTCCACCTCCTTTCTACTAATTGTCAAAAGTCAACTCGATACGAGGAGGACGAATAATCGCCCCACCGATATCTTCAATCTCTTAATCCGCGAATCACGCAATTGCCACCTGCACGATCCTATGTATATATTTGCTAACGACGAAACGGGGGATTCGATCTAAACTGATTTCTAAATGCACCCGTTTGGACCTTGAACCAAGGTGCAACCGTGTTCCATTGTTCTCTGCCGACGACCCTTCGTCCTCTCCCCAGACCGACCGATTGCTCGATTTTTAGTCGGGTCTGCACACACGATCGGGACCATGTCCTCGTCGAGGACAGACGACGATGCGCACTAGAATAATTCCAGAATATTGAAAACATTCATTAGCTTAAATTTTATTGGTTTAACTATTTCACTATTAATTGATATTCGATTATTATAAAATAATAAAATGATGATAATATTTACGAAGAATTTCAGATAAAAATTTATAGGTTTCTTTTACGTTGTTATAGAAATATTTACGTGTATTATTTGGTTTCACAAATAATGAAAGAAAAGATCAAAAATTGATATATCATATTGATATATCTATTCTTAAAATTTTTTTGCTTCGTTGAAATTAATAATAAATAATAGTTTTAAATGATATTACCTATACGATGTTAAGAAAGGATTATAACGTAACATACGAGAAAGTTGACTGCATTTTATTAGCGTGTCTGGTGTATGTAACTCTTTTATTATTACTATAAAGTAGCAAGTTACAAGATTGTAAATTAAATAAAAGTACAAAAAGTGTGGATTCGTATAATCACGAATGCATAAATATTGCACAGAAAATAAAAAAAAAATATTATTTCTTTTATTAAAAGTCAACGTGATTCAACAATAATGCCCAATAAAACGCAGATTAAACGACGAGTGTCAGCAAAATCTTAGGACAATAAACCTTTCCTTTTTATACTTTTCTTTTCTATTTGCTCAAAGTAAAAAAAAAAAAAAAAGAAAGAAAAGGAAAAAGAAAAAATCCGCACACAATTGCTTAAATACTAACCAAACCAAACCATTATCCTTATTCGTTGAAACTTAAATAAAATTATACATTATTTGAAGTAAGGACACATTAGACAAAATCCCAAGGTTTTTCAAAATCGTTGCCAGTCATTCAAATGACGAAAAGGAAAAAGAGAAAAAGAAATTTCAACCGCTAACTTTCTCTCTAATCCTTCGGCAAAAGCGGCTAATTTTGTTTCTCATTGTTTGCCGAAAGCAACGACCCGTTGCTTTCTCAAGGCTGTCTCGGGATGCCACCTTTTGCCATGAGCACCTGCCGACTTCTGCCGAGCTCGTGCTCTCCCGTGCTCGCTCGTAAATACTTGCAACTTGTCCTGTAAACGTTGTTTTCCGAAACTTTTGCTCGCATTCGCTCATTTTTATCACGGCCAACGACAAGGGGGACGAGCTGATCGAGCAACGAGCGGCGATTTACCCGTCATACCCCGAAGGGGTGGTTTCTCCCGACATATGCGCGCCTTCTGTACACGAAACACGAGCGTGAAAGTATCGTGTTCGTGCACGTGCCCGTTCGTCGAATTAATTTGGTGATCGCCGCATAATCAATCGGAGTAATTGATGATGGATACAATTTTGATGTAATTGTGGCCGGAGGGATGGAAAACGTTCGCGCTTATCCCCTTCCAGGATGCTGCAAGAATTGAGCACGACGTATCGACGATGAGGTATGTAGGTTGGAATTGATGCGGGAAGACGAGCCAAGGGTTTGCAGCCCTGAGTGAAATTAAATGTAGATAGTCAAGAGGTGTATGAGGAATGTAATATACGTAATGCACCGGTTGTGCATTGTCTCGTAATTGGAAGAGATGTGGCTAAATTGAATTATTTCTAACGGATTCTGCTCGTTTCGCTTCTACTGCATATTTGATTGTTGATTTAACGAGTGAGTGAATTGGAATAAAATTCTGAAATAAACGTAATAAAATGAGAATTTTAGAAGAATTTTTAACTAAATTTAACTAATTCCAAGCATTCGTATTACGAGTGGATGTATAATTATTACTTTTTATTCACATCAAAGAGCAGATATGTTATTAACTCCCTTAATCTCGATAACTATATACTACTCTTGAGTTATTTACAAAATCGATTAAAACGGACGTGAAATAATTAGATTTCGATCACAGCTTGGAAAATTTTAACGAGACGAATCGGTTAATGTCTTCCATCGCTTGAAAACCGAATTAAAGTATCCACAATTCACTATAGCATTCGCTATAGAAACTAAATTACTGCAGTCTGGAGGTAGTAATTTAAAATTTTAAAAAGCGAGCGGAGAAATAGCGAATACTGGATCAGCTGCGAATCCTCGCTGCTCAACCTCCTTCGATTCTGCCCACGTTGCCTCGCGTTTTCGTGGCTACCATTTTCACAAGTCTCTACCGGCTGTTCTGCAGCGAACGACCGAAGAAAGCGCAGCCCCGAGAGATGTTGCAACACGATACTGTTCGGGCCGTGACCGAACACCAGCCACACCGTGCGTGGCTCTTAATGTCGCGGCTTATTACGAGCAATAACGATCCACTGTATGCTACATTTATATCTTATCAGACCCGACGTTATGCATCACGCGCCCCATAATATCATACTTTTAAAAACGTGTTTCTTTATGCGGCGGAAAGTCGAGCCCCACGCTCGATTCCCCAATCCTCTCGAATCCTATCAACGCCACCGAACGATAGATTACAGGCGTTCCCCAAACAACCGCTATCGTTTCAACAGATTTCCATCCGCGTCCCTCCGCAATTACGAACAACAGCGCCCCGACGGATGTTGAGAAACGGAATGGTATTCGTTCCATCCAGCGAGAAAGAGAGAGAGAGAGAAGGGAAAAAGAAATCTAAAACAGGGAAGGCTCTCCCCGGAAAACGTACATCCTTAAGGGGTCGCCCTAAGTGTAAAGGACCCTTAAAGACGGACACGAGGGAGTCGCTGGTTAGCGGCACGCGCTCATAACCGCGTTTCAGGATGTGGCGCCAACCGGCTCGTGTTTAACTTAATAACGAACGGAACAGTTTCTGGCCGGCTGGCGCATTAGCTAACTCCTCTTCGACGTTCGGCATGCTCGGCCGTATTTTTAGCGCATGCAACCGGTTGCCTTGCACGGCGCGATCATTGTCGTCGCTTTGCGAAACTGCACCAACTCCTGCGGGGCGGCGTGTCCTCGCGAGATCGGCGTACCTACACATATCGTATATCGTACATGCGTCCGCCACCTGCACAGACACGCGCGCGCACGCGTCTGAGTGTCGCGTTCGCAGAATACACCTTGGTGATTTTTCTGCGCGCACACCGGCTCGCGTTTTGCGTTCGCACGCGCGCTCGAATACCAGATCGAGCGAGTTCGCGTGCGCCTATATACGGACCGGAGATCGTGTATGTGCGAGCAAGGTATACGCGGCGCTGCGAGGATGGAGAGAAGAGAAAGAGAGAGAGAGAGGAGGGGGGAATATTTCGTTCGATTTCGATCGACGGGGTGTAACGGGGGAGAACCGCATTGCTGGCCTGTGAGTCGACCAAGACTGCTAGGACGACAACGACGACGACGACGACGATGGTGGCGGCGGTGGTGGAGCCGACGCACGTCTTGTCGCCGAACGGCGTGTCTGAAGGGCAGGGCCGTATTGCTCGCGGCTAGCACCCATACGATACCGCCTCGAGCGATCCGTTTCGCGTGCCATCGGGGTGAACGAGGTGTGAATTTTAATACGATCACGCCTGGCCACCGAGCCAGCCGAGGGTAAATAAGAGTTAGACGCCATGTCAAGGTGTATCCTTGTGATACTTTTGAATTCCGGTTTTTCGGAATTCAAAGTTTTGTCGTTCCCGATGCTAGCTGATCGTTGGGTATCGTGAGATTATTTGTTATTTTGATGGAAACGGTGTAGGAAATTGGCGGATATCTCGGAATGAATCACGGAGATAATAGGTTGAAAAAATGTTGGATAACGATTGAGCGATTACTTAGCCAATTCTCGCTGTGATTCACGAGTACGAAGCCAGAGAAGCAGCCGGTGCTGACAATATTGATCGACTATCTATCCCAATATCTGGTTAACCACGAAATTCGGCGGCCACCCACGCAACGACGTCCGTCGAGCGGGGTCAGCATGGGTAGCGGCCGTAAGGCCGTTGCACAACGGCGAAAACGCATAAATAGCATGGTAAACGATGATAGCGCGGATAAACTGCCTGCTTTCTAAATATACCGTGCTCGGTCCATTCGCGGAATGTGCTTCTGACCGCAGTCTATAACACTTGTCACCTTTCCTGCTCTCACCTTTCCTTGATCTCTGTTTTTACTAGTTAAGAAGTCGGCAATATTACACGAATACGTATCCTGTTACAATTCGATTCTTGTTTCGACGTAATTCAATTGCCAATCACTTCAAACTTAATTTTCTCTATTTTTGAGAAAAATAAGAGAGGTTGCGATAGCATTTTACTAGATTTTTCCTGTTCCTCGATATTATATAAGAATTTGTTTTCTGATAAATTTAGACTTCTATCGCTATTTCTATCGATTGTGAAGAAGCATTCGTACGTGTTGTGTACGTTGTAAACCGAGCTTCAGTTGGTCTATAGGCTGGCGTGCACTGAGAGCTCGAAAATTTGAGTGGTGAATACTCAAGGTTGGGAACCGTGAAAAATAAGGATTAATTGAGGAACAGACGTATGTCGGCAAGATTCAAACATTTTCGAATCTTTGATGATATAATAGATTCTTTGTATATTACGTGGTTTAAAAGAACTCTTGATTAAAATAATAAATATATTAAATTGAAAATATAGTGTAATAATAATGATAAAAAGATAAGTAAAGATAAGATAATAGTTAGATGTGAAAAAATTTACTTCAAAGATGAAAATCTTCACATAACCTCAATTCAAGATCTTTGTAACGATTCTTAACGTGCCTTATTGGAATACAGGTTAGTGTATTTCATATGGAAATTTTACAGCGATTAGAATGGTTCGTTAAGACAGCGTGGAGCCACAAATTAGCTATAAATTCGATAGAAGATTTATTTACACCTAACATTCACGTGGTTACCAATACCCTTTGTATTTATGGTCGGCACTTTCGAGCGAACGAGAAACAGAAAACGATTCACGATCGGCTTCTAGGATGCGTTTGCACTGAGAATTCGAAGTACCTTGGACAATGGTGTAGGTATACGGGGGCAAATTTAGAGAAAAAGTTAAAATTAATATTTCTCACGTGTTATTGTTATCTCGACGTAATGTAATTTAAATCTCGTTGATTATTTGAATTTCGTTGTACAATTATTCGTAAGAATTTAATATTACAACTGGAATTGAGAATATAACAATAATAATTGGCATTAAACAAAGTATTTGTCATTTTTATATTTAATCTTAATACAAAATTTCTAAATTTATAGGTGAATTTTATTTTTACACAAAAGTAACATTGTATCGTTAAATTTCTATTTAGTAAATATTATAGAAGATTTTCCCTATAATAAATATTTAATAATTCCATTATGTATATTTCAATAGACCCGATATAAACAAACAATCCATTAAAATATATTACTTCCATTCTCACATAATATATTCCATTTTAATAGTTTCGAGCTCACTAATTCCCCAATTCCTTAAGAGACCTAACGGGATTTTTAATTACTCAGTCTCCTTCAAACCGAGCAAACATTTTTCCGACAAACGTCGAACGAGCCACGAAAAGAAACGAAGTTTGCAACATACCGACCGACATGCTGCCTACTTCACAGGTAGAACTTCAGATCAGGCAGAAATTTCTCTCGCCTTGAAACTCGTTTCAAGAGAAACGAATCGTCGATGAAATTTCGTGCGTACGCTTTTGACATTTCGCTGATCCCCCGGAGACGTTAGCCTCGATTCCCTATGAGCGAATCTTGCGACACCCCCCGACGAATTTAAAGTCTCGTGTACGAGACGATGGCCCACTAGGGCTGGCTGAAGGGAAGAGAAAGAGAGAGAGAGAGAGAGAGAGAGAGAGAGAGAGAGAGAGAGAAAGAGAGAGAGAGAGAGAGAGAGAATGACGAAGAAACGAAGGGTGATCGGAGAAATGAAGAGGACAGAGAGCGTGCAAATTGAAAAGAGGAGGGAACGAGACGACGAAGGAGGACGCAGAAAAGGGAGCACGCGGCAAAGGAGAAGAAAAGAGCTCGCTTTTCAGACGGTTCAATAGATTTCGATCTGAGCGACTTTTTTCTGGCCTCTGAAACGAAACGAACAATGGGCCAGACGGAAACCATGAGCCAAGCTTGATGGCCTCCCGTGTGTACGCTTCCACGTGCACGTGTACATATACGGGATAAGGGATAGGGCATGTAGGGCACGTGTGTGTGTGCGCGTGTATTGTACATCTGGATCGGTCTAGAACGAGAACGGAAGTTTAATGACTTGGAGTGTCGGTGGATCAGCTGGAGCTGTTCGCGTCTCGCTCGCGCTTTGTCGATTGATCACGTTAAAAAAGAAATTTTGTGGAGGCATGGCCTCGTCGTATCGAGGGTTACGAAAGTTCGTGGCGAAATGGAAGGATAACGCGGGACCGTTCAATCGAACTCGTCATATAATTACACTCCAATGACGATTTCTTAATTGGCATTTAAATTTAGCGGTTGGGCGATTATGAAAGATTTTTTTTTTTAACGTATGCCTGGAAATACGAGATTGGTAAAGCGACCAGTTCTCTCCTATCCATCGCTCTCGTCTGGCGGGCCCACGAGAGAGAAAGTCAGTCGACATCGATTACGTATAACAGTTGGGAGTCGAAGGTCCCCAGCTGTTCTTCCGTCGAGAACGATGGAAGAACCAACGCCTCCTTCAAAAGACCTCTTGCGAGTTGATGATGTTTATCCGCTGCATCTCGTTGAAATTGATTGTTTCCTCTTGAACTGCAAAAAAAAAAAAAAAAAAAAGAATATAAAATATTTGACGACAACAAAAAAAAAACGAGAAGAAAGAAATTTAGTTATTTATATAGGGGTCAGCAATAAATCATAATAAATCTATGTTTTTACGTTTTACCGTTATTTTGTAAAATTTTCGTCGAAACAAAATGCGGTCTTCAATATAAATTCTTCTTTCTCTATTGTTCCATTGTGTCTCCTTGTGGGAACCTTATATTCCGTTTTCCGTTACCTTTCGTTACCTGAGCTGAGTTAATTCGCCTTTTATAACTCAGCTGACCATTGATCGCAAATAATTTGCCATATGTTTGGCATATGTTCAATATTCCTGATTTTTTCTAGGGATATTTTTCACTCTATAACCATTTTGTCGAGTGCACGGTCATCCTTGGTCGAACCGGAGCTCAAAAGATCGATAACAGGACATAGTGGCGTTTCTATTTATATGGGAGTGCGGTTCGACATAACCAGAGATACAATCCGCGATACGTGCCAGATAGAATCTTCCCATCCAATTTTAGTTCGTCGAACTGCGAGGAATTACGATATACATGAAAGCTCGAAGAATCGCTCGATGAAGCTCATCGCACGAAGAAAAATATAAATTCTTAATATTACGTTGGATGGCAGAACTGAGTCGAAAATTTCGCAATTCCCGTTTATAATAATAATACGATGAGCTCGTTCGTTTCAATGGATTCGTTTCAAGAATATTTCATGCCAGAGATCATTCTTAAAGTGTGTGGCTTGTCCATGGATTGCTGGAATTCGAAAGTTAATAGTCAGAGATCCATGGTTAATTTTACAAATTAAAACTCGTTCTGTTATTTTAAAAATAAGAAATGTGATAGGAATAAATTTTTCATCATCCGTTGATTCATAGCATTTCTTCTTCGTATTAAGCGCAATAATGAAATTTAAGCGATACAAGATTTGTTCGCAAGTAAATTTCTTTAATTTCAAGGAATTTCAATATTTTGTGATAAAATAATTTTCAATTTTTATTTTCCATTCTGTTACTGTTGCTGCAAAATAGTGTAATTTGTTAATATACGTTTATAAAAAGAAAATATAGATGTGAAAAATGAAAATATAAATTTTATTGCCTTTTATAAGCTCGTGTACTAAGGTACTTTATCCACTGAGTGCACTAGTTTGCTCAAATTCAATTTTCTTTCTTATAACACCATTCAAGCCAGGTTCTCGAGCTTGAGAAAAGTTTCTCTCGCTTTATCTTCGTACATAACGTAAAAATGTTGTGTGTATGAAGAGTATGAAAAATATAATTATCTTTCAAAAAAACTGTATTTTTTTGTTGAAAAAAAAAACTAGTACTTAATTTATGATTACGCCCTTAATTGCGGCTTTTAAAGGGCATAATGTGTAAAGTCGTGTGGCCATACTAAAAACGAATTTATTTAGTCAAAAATAAAAACCATTACAATTTATAATACAGCTTTTCCGTCATATTTCAAGCCGTTTTATTCCTTTAAAAATCTAATTTCCTATAAATTCATTAAAAGCTTTTACATAGCGTCATCTATCTTTTATAAAATATTTTCTCCCCTCAAAGAGTTCGTCATAAAAGTTTCATTATTCATCCGATAATCGCATTTCAAACAATTTCTATCATTTTATGTATCTCTTATTCGTACAAAAAAAAAAAAGAAATTCTACGAATTTCCTCTTTTCACTTACAAATTACAATATATTAAATTACAAATGTAAATTATTATATCCAGACAAAACATCGATTCATATTTCTCATAAACAAGGATAAAGTCCAAACGAATCAAAATCAAGACGATCCAACACGCGGTCACCGGCTACTTTAACGAGATTCGATTCTCTAATCAGTGGCTGTGTCGCGTGTGTTTACGCGCGTCACGTCGCGAAAACAACAAAATCTAATCTCGTGGAATTCGATCAGGCTTGGAGAGGCGTGGAGGAGACACCTGGAGTCCATGGATAATTTCCACCATGGAATTTCACCAGAGAGATTCCAAAGAAATGAGAAACAAAACGCGGATCCTTTCGTTTCGTGTTACAAGTCCACTGACGAGTTTAACCGCGAACGCGCATATTCTATCAACCGCAACGGCGTTTAAGCAGGGATTAAGTTTTATCGGGTACACCGGCCACGGGATACGTGAAATGAATACAGTTTAATGCGTTCGATTGTTCTCGCCTTGTTATCTGGTTTATTGTACGTATATACACTTGCGAATTACGAAGTACGAAAGCGAAACCGATTCCATACCGATTTTTAACGATTATGTATGAAATATGCAGTTAATTCGCATTAAGGTGTATCGGGCATTCGTGGCCGGCTTAATAATTGCTTAATGGGGCTCGATAAAATGGGGCAAACAAGTTTCTACGGATGCATTCGCACGTGTGTGCGAAGTGTAAAAGAATTAGAAAATTGGCCGATCGCTGATATATCGCGCAAACTGTCAATCAATTATTTTGATACTCGTGTTTTTTTCCCTATATTGACGATAAACATTGAAATTTAACCACAATTATTTATGCCAATTTACCGATCAAAAGGAAAATCGTTGCGTTATATTATAATGTGAATGTAATTCCATTTACTTGAAAAGAAAAAAAATAATAAATATGAAAAGACCATTATATATGTATTATTTAAAGGATATTACGGGAAAAATAAAATTCTCTCGATGCGATATAATATAAAAATTGTGCGACACGAGTGCAAGGTAATTTTCACGATATTGTTTAAATAAAATAGAAACACAGGTATAAGAGCATAAACGTTTGCTTATAAATCCGAATGTAATCTAGACAGTGGAACGAAGTGTCCGCAGAAATTGCTGCGGCAAACCGATAATATTCTCAGATAAGCGATAAGAACCATCGATGCAAAATATCCAGTTACAAAAACCGAATGCTACCGGGATATTTACAAGCCCTATAAACGCGATAAATTCCGATTAAATCATTTTTCATAAAATCCTAATTAACAATTCCTCGGAGAATATTTTACATAGATGATAGGCTGATCGGTGTCGACTCCGCGTTAAAAAGTCGGATGAGACGAGCGTATCCTTGACAATGTGCGCTGAATATTCGGGTCACATCCTCGATCAGACTTCCTTCGCCGGTGGAACACACGCACACGCACGAGACCAAAGAGGAGAGCATGTAAGGCCGATTAGACAGGATCTACAAACGTGTTCGACGAATTATAACGATTTAAAGTGGGACATGTGCCTATACGTCCTATACATTTCCCTCCTTCTCCTTTCGTCCAACTGGGAATAAGGGAGAACGACCCTTCAGGGAAACAGCTGTTGAGCGATGATGAGAAAAGGACGGAGGCCCGGGATTCGGAGAATGACGGCGGAGGAGAGGGCAGACAGAGTGAAAAAAGAGGTTACCACCTGGCTTACCTGGCTTGTGCTTACCTGAAAACCGTATACCTGCCCGGGCATTCTTTTGTGCGGGGCTCGGGGCACGCACCCATTCCCAGACGACATCCTACAAAACTACACCGAGCTACTGTCGTGTCGCTGAGAAAGACGTTTCGAGAATATAGCTAGAAGATGTCCTTGATATCGTGCATGCGTATCAAGGTGCTTGTTCTTGCACCGTCGATGTCACTGACTTTCGCGTCCTGTGACGTCCACTTTCGAGTTAAGGTCATTGGTAACATAATTGAACCATTCTATTCCTCGCGCGACTTTCGTCGAATTCAAGTTCGACCAGTCCAGTGATTTACGAGCAATAGTCGAGAATATTAGAGTTGAAAATACGTCCTGGTTTTTTCTTTTCTTTTTTTGTACGTATCATGGTGATGCAGAGTGGAAAGAAGTTTTATACGTGGTAAAAATGTCGCGTGCTTGTATAATTTGATGTCTGGCTAATGGACACGATTGATGCATTAAGAGAACATATGGCTCGGTTACACGCGTGTTCCTACTTTTTCTCGCGCGAAACCGCTCGCTTCAAGGATCATTTCATGCGTCCTCGTTTCCGGTCCGTGCAGATGCAGTTTCATTCCCGTCGAAACAATGTCGAACCACATTCCGAGGAATCGATGAATTCTCGCGACCGGCCCTTCTCAATTTTCTGACTACGCCGAAAATCTGGCCAGATGGCGAATGACCGTGATACTCGAACCGTCATAAATATTATCATCAGCTCGTAACGAAAATTTAATGACAACAGTGCTGATTCACTCACTGAATTCTTCTCTTAATCGTTAAACACAAAGTTTTATCGCTGTTTTGAATTTGTTTTCTCAGAATTACAGGCAACCGAGTGACTGTTATTTGTTTTGAAAATTATTCATCGTTGTACTTCTATATTACTATTGCTAATTCCTAAATTACTTTTAATTATATTACTTAAATATGTAATAGTGAATTATTTTTCTTTCTTTATAAAACATTTATTATAAAAATCAGGATAAGACGTATAATTTATAACGAACTTAGGACTAGGGTGAGGGAATTAATATAAATATCTAAAAGAATTGTACAATTTATATAGGAATAGATCGTAAAGCGTCTTGTAGCTTTTTCCTTGCTAGAGCAACTCGATCCTCTTGCCTCTTGATGTCTTCGTCAGCTATCGAGACGGCCTGAAACAGAAAAAGAAATTAATTTATCGATTATATTTCGACGATAGTTATGTTAAATGTTTGATTTAAAAATTCTCTATTGTTTTCGTCGATATACCCTTTCAAACCTCCAGTACATAATTATTTACATTCCGTAATAGGGTGTTTGATCAGGATGTTTGGTTAAGTGTATGTAACACGTAACGCAAGTTGAGTTTAATATAAGCACCCTATTTGGTATCTAAATATCTATTCTACCTGTACGAGGGGTTGATCGGGATTAAGAAATACCCCGGGATTTTTCTCTAAAGCTGTCTTCGAACCCGTTTGTCCCGTGACTGGTTGAGACGAAACATGTAATGCAGTTGCAACACTTTGAAGCAAAGTTTCTTCCGTAATATACGGACCAACTGGCTTCAAACTTTTTGGTAAATCCATTCCATCGAATTCAAATCCGTCTGGATCACATGCTCTTAAACCTTCCAAACGTTTTTCCCAAAATAACTGTAAAATTGAAAAGAATATTTATATATAATTGATCATATTTACATGAAATAATATGTATTATCTTATACGAGACAACGGAATAACGAAATAATAAACTGACACACATAAAAAAATCTAATAAAGAAAAATACTCTAATCACAAAAGCAAAATATATTTGCTGAAATATATGAAACAAGGAAAATTATATTTTTTAATTGTTTGTACTATTATATTTTTGCCAATAAAAGATGAAAAATACGTAGAGTAGAGAATTAAATAATAATCCATATAATACATAATTAAAAAATGTGTCTTATGAATCTGATATTTCTATAAAACATTCAGATAACAAAAAATTTTCTAAAAAAACATGCACTATGCAACTGTTTGTAAAGAAATTGACAATTATGAATATCTATTCATAAATATATTGTATTCGAATGATAGAAAGAAACATACAATAATTATCGATTCCACAAGCACATCGAACAATATATTACCTGTTTAGGCTTATCTTGGGAGCCATATTTGCCATCAATTTTATCGGCTCCTTCCTAAACGAATGATTTGATGATTGAACCACAAGAATTTAGGGGGAACATTAAATACCATAATAAAATTACAAATTATAACTTGATCACACAATTAAAGATCTTGGGACATTACATTTATGTTCAAAGGGATATGATATATTACAAATGAATTTTATATACATTATGAACATTGAATGGCATAATAAATAAGACATAAAATCTTAAAATTGACAAATTTTTTTTATTTTTAATAATAAAAAAATATTACGATTAAAGAATGTCGGGGAAAAAACATGGCGTAATACTTTGACTATTTAATACGTATATATACATGAGAAAAATAAGTAATAATAAAAATAGATAATAAATACTAACTTGTTTAGGTTTTTCTTGATTTCCATGTTTAATATCTTTCACTTTTCCTTCCTGCGTCTTATAAATAGTTACTGGTTGCTTAAATATAGATGCTGTTTGTCTTATCGGTGGTACTAACGATGCATCATTTCTGACTCCGCGACTAAAAAATAGATACAGGATATCATAAATATATATATAAGGTTAGAATAAGCAATAGTAAATGTTCGTACATCATCGTAATCGACATAAAATATATACAAGTTTTTGTCAAGTTTCTTATATACTATACATATACTGTATACAGTATTTATATATTATTGTAATATAATGTTTTAAATAAATGTTTAAAATATGGAACGTACCTGTAATAATAAACGTCAACTTTTCCAGTAGATGACAATTGATTTTGGCTTTTTCTCGAAGCCTCTTCTCTGGACGGCCAATTTGTTGGCAGTGCCGATGGATATTTCTTTTTTTCCACTGACATATTCATTTTGCAAAAGTGTTTATTTCAATATATTCGCACGTTCTTTGAAACTATTTAAATAATTAACGACCGGGAACATGAGCCAGCTACCGGTGGCCATATTGATGCGTTCCGCTAAATTCGAGTAGGTTAGTGCAGATCAGTTCGAATAATTATCTACATGGTGGCGGTACTATCTACACACTGTTATTGAACCATCATTTGCAATATTTATTAAGAGTAATATGATAATTTGTATTATATGTAAATTAAAAAATACGATTTATGCTATATTTTTTTTCATTAACATAACGTTATTCATGAATAAGAAAAAATTGAATTACACAAATATTTTTTTCCTACTAAAACCACCTAGCGGTGAATATAGTAATAATAAGTAATTTTAAACTATACAATTAATGGACATCGACGAGCCATCTAGCGGTGAATGAATAAAACTAATAAATTTTCCTCATATTCAATAATTTTTTTGTTTTATGCTTAGAATTTGATCATATCTATACAAAAATTAAATAGAATAAATTCTATTGAGGTTTTTTAATCAATAAATAAAATTAATTAAGTAATAAAACATATTACATACATGATTTTTTAATCATATAAATTTTACGGAATATATATACAAGAGCAAATGAGTGGAAGAAGGATAGAGATAGTATAAAAATATTGAAATCAGCGCCATCTCCAGAGTGCCGCAAATGAAACACAAAAAGGAAGGATAGAAGATAATAGGAAAAGGATAGAATATATGGTTAAATTGTACAAGTGTCGCCATCTTTTGAGTGTTAAAAGAATCTTGTTAAAAATATAACCAAGAGATGGCGCCAGAGATTCAATTTTCTTACTTTGTTCGGTATTTAAAGAGATGCTTTTAATACTCAAGAGATGGCACCACATGTTCAATTTTCTTTGTTCGGTTTTTAAAGAGATGCTTTTGATACTCGACAGATGGCACCACATGTTCCATTTTCTTTGTTCGGTCTTTAAAGAGATGCTTTTGATACTCGACAGATGGCACCACATGTTCCATTTTCTTTGTTCGGTCTTTAAAAAGATGCTTTTGATACTCGACAGATGGCACCACATGTTCCATTTTCTTTGTTCGGTCTTTAAAAAGATGCTTTTGATACTCGACAGATGGCACCACATGTTCCATTTCTCCATATTTATTTTATAAATTGCGTTCAAGCCATAGTTGTGATATTTGAATCGACTTTATTAATTAGTTCGCGCGTTTTTTTTCGATATATTTGTGATAAAAGTGAATTTCTTGTCTTCGAAACTGAATTTTTCGATTCAAGGAAAGTGGACGTGTCAATGATAATTAATAAAACTGTATAAGTATATAGATATAGATGATTTAATTGTCGAAAGAAACAATTTTCGCGTAGCTATAGGAACAACATGAACTGTGCTTGGAAAGGATTAACACTTGTCTTTTGCTTTTTCTTTTTTCACTTCTTGTTCTGGCTGGAAACGCATATTTCTAATCGCTTTCGTACACACGGAGTGCAAATTGCGAGCGCGGAGACACAATTCAATGAAACGTGGGGCAGAAAATTTGTTTTTTACTTTATATAGCGAATGTTGAATCACGATTTCGCTCTGTTCTTCCTAACCTGCATCTGTGTGTATGCGTGTATGCAATTGTATGCGGGTATGCGTAATTATTTACTGTAAAAGAATATCGATTCTGTACAAGTTAATCGTTAAAGAGATAATTAACTATTGAGTCTTCTTGAGGTATCGTTGTTTCTATTGGTCTATCATCGGAGCTGTGCTCGTCGAAAATCTATCTGTTTTCTCGCATATTTTCTTCCATCTTTATTTTCCTATTTTCTATTTTGTCTCTCTATCGCGACATGTAATTCGTATTAGATTTTTTTTCTTCTTATTCCTTTTTTTAAATATTTTTTTTTTTTTTTATACTTTTTTTTTCTACATTGATTCGGCAGTATACAGCGTCGATTCTACGACGATCACAGCAAATGTAAAACGTGTGGTTGTCTTCCTGTAACAAAATATAAATCTCCATTATGCATCCCCTGCTTTTACCATTTTAAAATCCGAATAATAACGCGAATAATAACCTATATATACCCTATTAATTTCACATGCCTGGCAGGCATCGAAGAAATCGTTAACCGCGTGTACTTGGCGCAAATTTATCTTTTTGTTCAAGATATATAAATTCAATCGCAAGGTACGTGTGTCTCGCATCGATCAAGTCGCTAACAAATTAAACCTAAGGGACCGTCACAAAAATATTTTTCGCACGAGTATCTCGCTGAATAAACGTGCTTGGGAGCGTAAATGGCCCGTGTGTTTCTATTCGTGGAATAATAGCGTTGATGCCTCGTTGATGTGGCAGTAACGGTAACGCAATCGTATAAGCTTCTCTACAATTCAGGTTTCAATACTTGGATCGATTTCCTCATTGGATAGAATTTTAATTTCGTCACGTGTGGGATACAGTGTGAAACTAGCGTTTCCTCGCGAATGGTACAATACGTAAAAAGTACATCGCATATAGTCCGCAACATTGTCAGATCGGAGATTCAAATTCATCGTGAATCAAATAATAATATAAGATAAAAATAGATCATCATAAATACATCTCATATTTAGTATTTAGTTCGTCGCTCGAACGTGTACACAATGATTCATTTCATTTCGATTCATCGTATAATAAAATTTTCAATTGTAAAATATAAATAGATTGATTCATCTCGTTAAATATATATCGATCCTCGTTCCGGATCGGCCACGAACAAGATACGATGTACGATAAACTTGTGCCTCGTAAAGGATGTTTCTTTTGGCGATACCAATTACGGTGCGTCAGAAAAAAAATCTTCAAATCTCTTTTCGTCTGCTCTCTAAGCGCTCCGTTTTCTTTCGCTACAAAAAATTAGTCGAGAGATCATCATCATATCCATACCTATTGTTCTCCTACCTCAGCCTTCTTTTTCGTGCCTTTCACAATTTCTCACAGTTACCGCAGAACATATAGTTACGAGTGGTAGCTGCAGTACCGACATACAGAATAGCAACGAAAAAACGAAAAAAAAAAGATTCGTAACTGAAACTTCTATACGAGTACAAATTTTCGGAATATGAGTTACTTTTTTTTTCTTTTTTTTTTTTTAATCTTTTCTCTCTCTCTCTCTCTCTCTCTCACTCTCTTTCTTTTATACTCTCTCTGGTAATGGAAATATTCGAGGGTCACACGAAAAAAAACCCTATTTTCCTTTACACAATCTTAGCACGATCAAAATTACATCGGTTCGACATAGACCTACATTTTTTCACTATCCTCGAATTAAAACGTTCTTGCTTCTATATGTTGTGTGTTCGATTACATTACGTAGAATTTTGCAACACGACACACACATTTCTACTTCGACAGGTCTACATGTTGGATCGTGTACGTACATACAATCTCTCTCTCTCTCTCTCTCAAACATCTCAATTCGTTCTTTCGTCGATCATATATAGTAAAGCACGAGGACATCACGCGCGGTGAAAATAATATTTCGCCTTGCATCTCTCTCACAATCGCACGTAATGAATAGTTTTTGTCGTAAAACTCTATATTACATTAGTAACATATTACACAAGCGACTTCCCGTCAAAGAAGTCGAACACAATCGCGGATCACATAATTATCCGAGCGAATGTATATACGTTATCACGTATAGTCTCATTCATAATCGTCCTCTTGGCCTATTTATAACCATATGTTTTATACAATCTTAAATAACTAAAATGTTCTGTCATCTTATATATATATATATATATATATTTATATATATTTATATATATATATTATAACTTCAGTTCGCAGTTTCTTCATTTCTGCTCCTTTTCTTTTTCGCGTGCAATACGAGAGCCGCCTGCGCGTGATTCAAATTTAACAAATATAACACACGCTAACGCTATATATATATGTATATATATATGTATATATATATATGTATGTATGTATATATTTATATATATATATATATATATATTACTCGTTTCACAAAAGTTCCCCTCCTCGACATACTTTGTTAGAGTTTCAATTTAATCTTTGATGCGTATTCTTGGAACAGAACCCTCTTGTCTCTCATACGAACTAATGTAAAAGCGTAGTACACTCGACGATGTGTTCCAGTGTCTCGATAACGCATCGATCATGTAACCGTTCAGTATATCACTTCGTACACTGTAGCTTTCTTATCACCTGATCCAGTCACAATATACTTGTCGTCTGTAGAAATATCGCAACTGAGCACCGACGAAGATTCCTTTGACTGTAACAAGACAAAATCATTTTGTTAGAAACGCGTTAAGAGAAAAATATCATCGGATCGTTTTCTTGAATATTTATACAGTATCTAGTATCGTATCTGAATGAAGTTATACGTGTTTTCACATCGACAAGATACTTTAAAATGCTACTCTATAATGCTAACTATAAAACGTCTCTGTACAACGTCGTAATCGATATTATCCGAGGCAGGGTGAGAGTTGAAAGTTCACCTGGAATATGGAGGCGCCGTATGGCGTGCGCCACGCGTTGAGCAGATTATCTTTGCCAGTTGAGACGAACCATTTGCCACAGGTGGCGAAACGTAACGAAAGTACACAAGACTCGTGTAAATGGAGCTGATATTTGTCCGGTTTCGTAGCGTGCAACACTTCGACGTTCGAGTTCTCCATTCCCACCGCCAGCCACTCGCCGGTAGGGCAGTAGCCGAGTGAGAATATCTGAGAGGTGAAGTCGTGCTGTTGCAATTGTCTTCCTTCCCTCAGATCCCACGAGCGGACCGTATTGTCCAATCCGCCGGTCCACAATTTCGATCCGTCCGCAGAAATGTCGATGCAGGAGGCGCCGTCCGTGTGACCTTGGAATTGTCTCAGCAGAGATTGATTCTGTATATCCCAGACGGCGATGTTCCCGTCGCTGCAGCAGCTGAAGCAGACTTTCGAGTCGGGGGAGATGGCCAAAGCGTAACAAGCTGGCGCGTTCGAGGTCAATTCCGCTTTGATCCTTGGCGTTGGACTCGCCAAGTCCCAAATGCTGAGGTTGCTCGCTTCACCGCCTACGATTAAGGTTCTCCCATCTGGTAATAATTTCACCGATCTGTTCAACGAAAATGACAATATCAGTTTGCGTCGACATTTTATTCTTTACTTTTATTTTTCTCTCTTTTTAGCTCAGATTGGATACTCGGTCGAGGTATCAATTACTATCAATTGTGGATCGTGACGACGAATTTTCTATGCAAGCCGTTAACGTTTCCCGAGGATATAAAGTAAATGAAGGGAGGGGACGGGATCGATGGCATCTTTGAATGAAATATCACGATGGAAAGCGATGCGGTTGTAGGATGTGTTAATAGTTTAAGCGCGTTCGAAATATGGATGGATAGATAGAGGCCAAGTTAACCCACCACCACGGTCTGCCGAAGATTAGAAATTTAATATTAGCTTTCGCGCGCAAATGTAAACACCGAAACCGTCGCTGAAAATCCGTCAAAGTTGCATGTATCGTTGGAACCAGCCACGTTCCGAATAGTTGAAATAGTTTTGAGAGGCGAAAGATATCGAAAGTAAGAGACCGGATATTAACCGTTATGTTTTCAATACCCGAGGATATCGATCACCGATGTCTAACATGGCGGTTAAACTCGTTCGATACGGTTCAATTTTGAGGCAATCAACGGCCTCAAAGCCGAGATAAGGGTTTCAAACTACCTTCTACCCGCGCTTAACTAGACCGCCCGAAATTACACGTATCAACGGTTGGTAAGTAAACGAGGCCGCAATGGCGTTGCCTAATCGGAATTTATTCAGCGCCGCGTTTGCCAGACGGCGTGTAAAGTTAATGCGACGCAGCGCGAAACGTAACGTTTAACCAACCTGATGTAGTTGTCTCGTTGTAAGCAATCAAGCTGCGAAACGTGTTTCGCGCTACCGCTCCCGCCCTGATTGATGTCCCAGACCTTGACGCATCCTTTGCCACCGGTGTAAACGTATTTAGTCGGATTCGAGATCGTCACCGCGCACACCACCTCCCCGTGTGTCAGGGTATTTATCTGGCGTGCGTGACGCGGTATTCCTTGTCCAATTAGAGCGTCGTGAGGGAATGGGACAGGCTGCATCTGACCCTCGCTCGACACGTGGAAGCTGTACGCGCTGCGGAACACGAAGGAATTTCATAATTCATTTTCTCTCCTCCTTAATTTTTTAATCGAATTCATTGGAAGAGAAGGGGAGGGTTGTGACACATTGCTGGGCAAAATAAAGAGGACGTGTTTCTAAAACTCGATCATCCAAGATCTCGATTAACACGAGATCACGTTCGAATCGATTTTATCGAATCATCGCTCTTGCGTTCGGTTATCATACTCAAAATGAACGTGCGAGTGCACGAATAGGATTGTCGAGAAAAGCGCTTACGGTTTGCCACCGGGTACACCGAGAGGTCCGAGAGGAGCCCTCATGCTTCCGTGAGGATCGTAGAGTTGCTGAAGAGGCGGTCTTGCGGGATATCCATTCAAGGCTGGGGGATAACCCAGCACGTCCACATGAGGTCCTGCGGGTGGATGATGTGGCGGCGGATAGTGTGGCGGATAAGGGCCGACCGCCGAAGCCGAGACCAGTGGTTTGCTGGAACTCGATGGTTTCAGACCACCGGACCCGGAGCTGCTACCACCTGTCGACCATACATTCATCCTCAGACCCGGCCAAGTATTTTCCATCATCGTAATTGATACGGAAATGTATTATTACGCACATCGGAGCGCTCTGTGCAAAGGAGAACGAAATCCATCCCGCCAGAACGTTTATCTTCTGAATTTTTTAATATAAGCGGGGTAAGTAAGTAATATCGCTAATTGCTCTCTAATATTTGACGTGCTAATATTTGAACACGCAAGATTTCTGTTTCTCATTAACAATACGGGAATAGAATAAATTCTCACACCGTTACTCCTGTTAAAGTTTCATTTAAAAACGAGCTGCTATCAGAGTTAGGGTACACGAGCGAATGTTTCGAATATATATTGCAAACTCATACCGGCTGATGTGGGCGTGACGGGTTTCGAGATAGGCGTCGTCGGTTTCTCTCGTTCTTCCATCTTCTTAGCCGAGGGTGTGCTTGCGTTGCTGCTTGTGCCGCTTCTCGGCGATGGTGGCGGAACTTCTTTCTTCACTTGGCTGGATAAAGGCACCGAGGAAGGGCCGAGTTTGTCGAGCCCGTTCTCTCTTGGCGACGCTGTGCCATTCGCCGTAGGACTCGTCGGCCCCTCGCTCGCGTCGTCAACCACCAAGTCCTGGTCGCTCTTTTCACCATCGCTTTGCTATCGGGGAAAACGTGCACGGCTTTATTAAAGGTATACCATCGGCGGCGGGGCATGGAGAACCATCCTGGATACCTACATGGCCTATATCCTTGTCCTGCTCCTTCTTCATCTTCTTCAGTGGAAGGTGGTCGTGGTGTTGGGGGTCGGTGGACCGCGGCCTGCTATACTTTTCGCGTTCCGCGGGTGATATCGAACTTCTCTGTAACGAGAGAGAGAGAGGAATGATGGAGAGAACGAAAGAAATGAGAATATCGTCAAAAAACGTCTCTCGAAGCGTTTGATTTTATTTCCTTTTATTTCCTAATCTTTTAAATTTGAAACAAATTTTTTCCTCGCCATCTATGAATATTACGCACATTGGAGAAGTTTGATAATGTGAAACGAAAGGGACTCTTGTATTCTTCTCTGATCACGAATCGAAGACACGAGTTAAACCATCGCCCCCTCCTCCCCTTCCCCAAGATCTTTAAATGACCTCAAGTGGCGTTCAACGTGATCTCGATGACCCCATCACTTAAGCGACCTTAACTGTTAATGTCACGATCTCGATGGCCTCGTGTAATCTTCGAATAACATTGACCGAACCAATGCCACGATCTAAATGATCCTCTCTCATGACCGTGGCCATCAATTTTATAACCTCAATAACCTGGCCACAATTTTCTAAGGATTGGATTAAAGTTTTAAATCGGCATTAGACGAGATACATTCGTTCACTCGCCACGAACGCCGCTTATATACGTTTCCATTCGAATATCTATATAAATAAATAAACGCGGGGAGAAGATCCATCCACGTAGGCAAATAGCCAAAAGTAAATATTTTCCATCTGTCGTCTCGTTTCGTGCCAAACAATTTTTTCCCATCCCATCAATCGGTTATCAGTTATACATAACCGCGAACGTTACACGGCACGAAAGATACGACGCGAAAGTCGTAATACGCTGTCACGTTGGATATCCAGGCATCCAAGGTGGATGCTCGTTCGAGGAGGAGAGGAAAAGATGGGGGAAAAAGCCGTAAAACGAGCGACGACGAGATCTATCTATATGGGAAAAGTCGTTCCAGGATTGTATACAATCCGCTCTCGGTTAATGCGATCTCATCAATTCCGTCCAAGCTTTCCAATACGGACGAGAGAGATTCTTCGTTTCGGGCGGACGACGAGAAACGAATCACGAAACGTCGAACCGTTTAAACAGTGTCTCACGATTAAATAAAATATTTGCCCGTCGATGTACCACCGAGGAGGAGCAATTGAATTACCGCGCCCTCTCTACCTCCGACCAATCCTATCTCCCGTTTCTTTCTTTTCTTTTCTTTTTTTTTTTGCCACGTGGAAAAGCGATGGAAGAGCAAATAATAATGGCGAGAAATCGTGGACTCGGTCGAGAGATAATAAAAATTTATACGATAAAGATTTCTTTATTCGCTTAGAGAGATGGGATAAGTCTTTCGTCCGAAAAAAAAAGGGGAAAGGAAACAGGAACGTTGCGAAATTTCCGGTTAATAATAAATTTATAAACGAGAGGATCGATATAACCATCTCGATGGCCGATAAATCTTCCGATGGATATTTGTTTTCTTTTTCACGGGGAATAATTCGGAGTTAATTGATTAATTGAGTATCAATTAAATTTTAATCAACCATTTTGACGTGGGATTCGAGGGTGGACAATGTTAAAAGTGGAAATCAGAACCTTAATGAATGATTGAAATTGCGTATTTATTACGTGATAGAAAACGATACAACGAATCGTTGTAATAACATCGAATTATGAGAAATTTATTAATTGTTATTCAACAATAACGATGACGAGAAACTATAGTTATGGTTCTATTAATAACACATAACGTCTGTTGAATCCTCCTCTTTACAATATCTACTCTCATTACGTTCAAACAGTATTACAATTATCAAAACAATCGTCGAAATAATTTCACTCTCCGATCTCCCCTCTTTTTCAACCCCATTTTCGCGATAAGCGGAGTGCGGACGATTTAAATAAATTTCGTTCTTCTATCACAACTATCGCCCCGTATATGCTATTAATTCTCACGCTATCTTCTCCCTTTCCTCTCCACGGGATACAGAGAGGGTCTCGGGCGCGTCAATGCCGCCCCAAAACGTCACTCGAAAACGGAGCTCTCAATACGACCAATAGACAGATAACCGAAAAAGGTCCCGAAAGGCGTGGAAGATATTATCGGCAGGAAGTTTTACGAGCGACAGTTTTGTCGTCGACACGGTCGACGTATCTCTTCCTCCTCCCTCCCTTCACCCTCCTCCCACGTGAAGCGGCCTTTTCCCTGTCCCCGATAACTTGCCTGTCCCCCAACCCGTAAACTACCCTCTCTCGACCCTGAAAGTAAATCTCCTCTTCTCAATTACCCTTCGCCTCTCATCCACTGCCACCTCGGTCCATTACCCCCGTATCATCCCCCTTTCGCGTCTCGAGGACCGTGCGTCGAGGCCGAAAGGAAATGAAATAGTAGTGAGACGACTACTACTACGTGATTTAGGAGCCACCAGCGTCGTGTCCTCTTCTCCAGGAATTTGCGGGTAATTATACGGGTGGAGATGATGCGGAGGGAAATGAAATTAGGTTCGAAGGATTATTATTATTTGAAATTTCTAACTTTCGTAATTGTTCCTTTCGTAACCGATCCATTCTCTTTTATTACAAATCGAAAGATGTTAAAGACTTGTTAAAGATTATATTGTTTGTTAATAAGCGAAGAGAAGAATGTATCTGTAATATAATTAGGTGAGATAGTAACAAGTTACGGGTGACAAGATAAAGGTAAAAATTTTGACAGGTGAAGTTTGAAAGATAATAAAAGAAAGACGGTTGGATCGAAAAATTCATTTCGACGCGGCCAAGACTACAAGCCAGTCGTCGGTTCACGCGATAAAAAAAGCTGGAGGAGTTGGAGGAGGGGAGGAGAATTCCTCGGAAAGATGCAAGAAAACACGGTCATCGTGGAACGACTTCTCAAACAGAAGGAATCCCCCGAGGAGCCATATTATGTGGATATCTCGCTCGACTTTTCTAGAACGAGAGGAGCTGAGGCGGGATCCGTTTCCACTCTCGCGGGGGCAAAACGAGAATACCGGTGTGCCGTCTCCTCGTTACCTGGTAATGGCCAGTCACTATTTATCCGGCCAGCAGCCACGAGAATCGGTTCTGGTTACAACTGTCGTATTCCTGGAAAGGAAAGTTCCCTCGTCGTGTATATATATATATATATATATACTCCTCCTTTTTCCGAATAAATCGACTCGTGAAAGAAAACATACGGAATGGAGGGAGGAGAGAGGACTTCGATATTTCCAAGAACGATTCCTCGAAAGAAAAACGGAAGAAATAACAGCAAAACACGAAAAAGAAGATACAGAGAGAGAGAGAGAGGCGAGGTATTATCATAAAAATGCGAGAAATCTCGAAGAGATCTTGGATTTACGTAGGAACGAAGATGGTTAGCCGGGGGATAAAGGGAAGCCCATATATACGAATCGTCGTTACCGAAGTTTCGACGTGTCGTAGAATTTTTATATGTATCTCGATTTCTGCCAGCCCCCTCTCCGTCCTTGGGAAAGCCAAGTTCAGTTTTATCTTTCGGCCTCGATCGTCCGATCTCATCGCCCCAACACCTTCGGTTATTTATATTTTATCACGCGTGTTTTCCTTTATCAGACACGTTCCCAGGACCCGCTTTTCCCCCGCCGGGAACAATACGCTCGATTCGCCGCCGGTAACACCCTTATATTCTACCCCGTCGTGGCGCGAACGCATCGTTTTCCTTCTCGCCGTTGAAATACCGAAAGCACTCGATGCTCCTCCTCTCACGAGGAGGAGGAGGAGGAGGAGAAGAGAGCTTCTTCTTCTCCCCATCCCCTCGTTTCTCACTTCTGCCTACGATATCGGCGCAAACGAAAAGGGAGTGGTGTGGTACGCGTATTGAAAGGAGTGTACACGAGCGGACCAATGTTCGTTCACGTAAGTTTACTTACACCTAGCCCCGTCGGGATCGTACCGCCAGCCTTTCCGGCAAAGAGGGTTCGCGCCACGATCAATATGGGGGTCCGCGTACCTCTCAAACGGGTGGGTTGAAAAGGAGAGTGAGAGGCGGAAAGAGGGGGAGGAGGAGGAGGGGACGTTGGGTACACCGTGGATATATAGACTTTGTAGTGTTAGGGACGACTTGGTCCGCCGGCAGGCAACTTGGCAAGCGGCAGAAGCAGCCAGCCAGCGAGCCAGCCAGGCATCGAGAGAAGGTGGTGTAACCTGAGAGAAAGAGAGAGGGAGGGAGAGACAGGGACGATGTGGTGGCAGTTGGTGAAAGTGGAGGAGGAAGATGGAGAAGGAAGAGGAGAAGGGAGGAGTGTGTCGTGGTGGTGTGTGCGCGGTATTGGGGTTGGTGGTCGGAGCCATGAGGGTGGTAAGTGAGTGAGCGACTCCTTCACCACGGCGCCTCGTCTCTCAGCCCAACTACCGTCACCCACACCACCCGTAGAACCTTACGGATATATCCCAAGCCACCGACTACCGCCTCATCCTCCCTCGGCCTCCTGCACTTCCTTCCTCCTCTCCTTTCTCCCTCCCTCAACTCGCCAAGTAGTCTCCTTACTACTCACCCTACCGGTATTCCACCTCAACCAACCCACGCCGCCTGTTTCCCTATTCCTCACTCCACCCTCGTCGTAGCCAAGACCCCGAGAGAGGAGGTTACGAACCGGAGTCGCGTCTCCCAAGACCCCGCAAACCCCAGTTGGTACAAGATTGCACTCAGAGGTTCTCAACCCGGCCCGAAACGAAAAAGAAAAGAGAGAAAAAAAAGATGATTCGAACATTATCGTGAAACGTCGACGCGTGCGAAATTCGACGATTGCTTTTCAAAGGAGGAATCAAGAGACGCTTATTGGACACGAATTAAATTTGGAAGAGATTCTTAAAAATTATAATAACAGATATTAAAAACAAATTATCAATTAAATTGTAAACTTATCGTTGTTGATCAAAAATAGTTTAAATAAGAAAGAAAAGAAATGGATCAAAAATAAAAAAAAAAAAGAAAAAGAAACCATCGGTTCGTAACTTCGAAATCATTCGAAAAATCCATTCACGACGGAGCTAACGTTTTTTCCCGGCTAACGTTCATTAATTTGCTTATCAAAATACAGGCAATACAGGTGGAAAAGGAAGATTCATCGGGAAGTTGACGCGCAGGCGTAATTTCGCCAGTTTCCGTGATTACATTGGGCGACGACCTCACTCGAGGATGCATGGAATTTTTAATGGCCCCGCCGGGATACCAGGAACCGATTTCTGGAATCAACTACGTGTCACTGGGTCACCTCGTGCATCCATCATCGCGGCAATTAGTGAACGCGCACTTTTATTTCCGCTTGCGCTGCTTCTCATCATCCCCCCTCTTTCTCTCTCTCTCTCTCGTTTCGCCACTCTCGTTTCTTCCTCCTCCTTTTTCTTCTCCCCGCGTTCACCCCTTCGTTCTCGCCTTTTCTTCCTTTTTTCCAGGGGGGAACGTTCCCAACGACCGTGAGAATCGTGCAGCTGATAGGAGGGAAAATGAGAAGCGAGCCGCGCGATCGTTTTCCACTTTGTTGAAGCGAAAGAATCGCGGGTCGACGACGGTTTGAGAAATTCCATTTCGAGGCTGTGATTGCGCCGTTAGAAATATGGCGGCCCGGCGAATTATTACGCGAGCGGTTACACTCTTTCGCTTTTACACGGGAAGGAAATTACGATCTTTTCTTTCCCCTTCTCCCTCCTTTTCCCCCGGGGATCGAATAAAGTATAAGAGATGAAACGTTAGATTTCTTTTATCACGTTAAATTTATTATTCAAGATTTGGTGGTTAAACTCTTTCGCTTTCGCTCGCTTCGCCCCCTCTCTTTCATTCTTTCTTACTACGTAAAATGTATCGTTTAAAATCATATTTTTTTGAGGTTGAAATTGCAAAAAAAAAATATAATCTTAGATTTTCTTTACCTAGAAGTTTTTTTTTCTAAAAGTTATGAATGAAATATATAAAAGAGAAGATATTCCTTTTTTATTTTATGTTATTAAATTTATTATTACTCACGAAATTCGAGGATGAAATTAGTTGCAAAGCGTTTTTGTAAGCTTTCGAAAGCCGATCGAGGTAAAAGTCCACGTTTAAGAGGATTCAAAATTGCGCGGTGCACCGAAGTAGTTGCGAACATTTATTAGTCGGACAGCCGTTGTTTGACCAACGGTATGCTTGAACTACAGTTCGCTTGCAGCGTGAAATTAATCGTACGAAACTATTCCCTTCTTTCCAACATTCTGTTTATTGAAATATAGGGGTGGCGGACACGTTATCGGTTCCCAATTTATATTCCCAAATTCTTCGAGATTAACAATTTCTAAACAAGATTAAAGGATACACGCAACTATTCATGCAAAATCATTTCACGCCTGCCAATAAAATAAAACTTGTTGTGCCATCATTACTATTATTCCCTCCAAAGTGAATTAACTTCCCGTTACCGGATTTCGAAAAATCCATCCATTTAGAATCTTTATCTTACATCGTCCCGCATCAGGTATACGCATCTCCTCCATGTTACACGTGGCGAATACGGTGTCGCGAATCGTACAAAAATTCACGACAGGATGATTTATAGATACAACGTAAATAACGCGAGTTCTCCCTTCTTCGACCACACGCAGCAGTAACAGTATGTACCTTCCTTTCGCTCTCCATTCTCTCTCTCCACCCCCTTTTCTCGCTCTAACCGTCCCTCATCGGCCGAGCCGGGAAACCCCGCGGCGGAATTTGCATTTTTAAATTAACTTGCCTCTGTTTGCAGCTATCTCGGCGCGGCGCCGCCACCGTCGGGTCCGGGCTTTACAATTTTATGCAACAACGCGCCCCGAGTGCCGCCCCGACACACGCCTGCCTCCCTCTTCCTCTCTCTCCCTCCACCTCTGCCCCTTCACCAACCCCTTCCCTCTCCTTCCCTCCCCCCGCTGCACACCTGCCCCTCTCCCGCCTCTTGCCCTTGTCCGCAAAACCCGTCCCCCGGGTGATCGATATTATTGTTATCGTTATCGTTCGAAAGCGAGTTGGAAGCGCGGCTGCCTCCGTTTCCCATTCACGTTACCGTTGCGGCCAATTACTTCTGACCACGACACCGACGGGGGAGGAGGAGCAGGAAGAGGAGGAGGAGGAGGTGGTATCGGTATCGGTATCGAGAAAACGCAATATGCATGGAATCGGTTCGTTCGTCCCCGGTTTTTCGTTTCCGCTCGTTTTCTTCGTTCGCGGCCACGGGCCATCCCACCGTTTTTCCAATTTTCCTCCCTCCTTTTTCTTCCTTTCTTTCCCTCTTTCTCTCTCTCTCTCTCTCGTTTCGTTTTCGATCGTATACGTGCATGGATATACAACACGGGGGGTGCTTTATTGAATACAGAAACCGCGACGATTGGCTTCTTTTTTTCCATTAGACAGAAACTATGGGAGAGAAATTCTATGGAACGGTACGGAAATTGAGCCTAACCGACGATAGATGGATAGGCGAACTCTCGTAATCAAGGGATGGGTTAACGGAGAAGTTGGTGTATTTTTCGGAGATTGAATTTGTCTCGTCGATAACAAAGTTTCGATGCAAAAATTTCCACCGAGGCTGGAGAGATTAATTTTCGCGCACGAGAATGTTGAAAGGATTTTAAGAAAATTGCTCATTACTTATTATTTAATTCGATTATCTCGCTTCACTCGGTGCAGAAATCGCTACGTGTTAATATTAAAGAGAATCGAATCGTTCGATAATTTACAGGATCGAACAATTTTATACTCGAATAATTGTCATATAAACAATTTCTGAAAAGAAGAAATCCAAGAAACTTCATCCTTCCAATTCCAAAAAAAAAAATCAAACACAAGTAATAATCTCTTTTAACGGAAATCGCATCAAAATCGTATTGGATTCCACGCGCGTGTACAGATTCCAATAAATCGCAATTCCTCGCCGGAGCATATCGCCGAGATCCTCGTATTTACTCCACGTCACCCGAAACTCGAGCGGAGAGAAAACGAAATTGTCAGACGGCCGCGATGTATATGGCGAAGAATAGCCCCCCTCCATCTTTGCGAGATATCGAACATCGAAGGATGAAACGCCAGATTTTTCGCCGATTTTCGACGGCGCGACGCTGAGTGGCCACTTCACGAGACGCCGCTTATTCCTTCACAAGCTGTGTCGGAGAGCGGATGCTCGTTGCTCGTTGATCAAAAAAAAAAAAAAAAGAAATCGGTGGCGATGACTGGAACGAGAAAGAGAGGAGTAAGAAGCGAACGAGGAGGATGGATGGCCGTAAAGTGCCTTCGCCAGGAGAAGATGGGGGAATGGGGGAAACATTTTTATCGCTCCGTCAAACGAATATCTATAGCTATGGAGGGGTGTAGACGAGGGAACGTTCGAGCAGAAGCAGAAGGAGAATGGAGGAAAGAGAGTATAATAATTGAAAAGCCCGTGGTGGATTATGATCGTCGCTTTATTTCGTTCTTCCCTCTTATCTCGCCCCTTTTCTTCACCTCTTCCTCCCCTGCTTCTGTCTCCTTCGGTACAAGAAGAACGCGAGAAGGGAATGAGAAGGGAAGGAAGAAATACAGTGGTCGTATGCAACGATGCTCGCGCGAGCACTTGCCTGCCTCAACCTGTAAACCGTGGCCGCTCTTTGAGGTCATTACACATTGCGAAAAAACGAGTTAATGGACGTTCTGGTGGCGCGGCATCAGCAGGAACATGGAGGGGCAGGCAGCAGCGAAAGAAGGATAATAGAAAAAAGGAAGAGGAAGAGAAAGAAGAGGATCGACTGGTTGCCGATCGAACCATTGATTTATGGTGGCTGTATATTGAAGATAGAGAGAGATAGAGAGAATGTATCGCGAGCTGTTAAACGGCGTACCCTTGCGGGACACGTACGGTTAACCCCTTTACCGAAACGGCCTCTGCCAACGGCGAGATTGCGTGTAGGAATCTTGTTAACCGAGCGGAGCCAGACCTATGATCCTGTCTACTTTCGATCTTACACGTGTTGCCGGTGTGTAGCCGTGGCCGGCTATCGATAATAGCTGAATTATCGTCCCGGCGAAAATACCCTATTTTCGTTCCTACACGGCTAGTTCTCAGCGCGATGTACAGCGATACAGCGCGCGGTGGATGAATATCGGAGAGCAACGGAGGGAGGAGGAGGGTAGTACGTCGTGTAATACGGTGAGCGTATTGATAATCGAGGCGACGCGGCCCGTGCTATGAACACCGTGCTACAACAACCTTGAAGTTGTGCACTCCACGGCTCGACTCGATCGAATTAGGCGTATAATAGTCTTCTTCCAGCGGATTAATATTAGACACCGTGAAAGAGGAGTTCGTGGGGACGATGGAATCGAGTTCGATGGAATCGATTAGCAAAATATCGATGCGATTTTATATTAGACACGTTTTTAAAACGTGCAAACGTGAGAATATATATGGCGATTGAACGGTAATTGATTATTAATAATCATAATTAATTATTAATAATTTATTAATCCTCCCACAATTAGCCGAGTATTATTTTATAATGCTCAGGAATTTGATTAAATGAAAGAGAGGAATAAAAAATATTGATAATTAACTCGAACGTTTTTTAAAAAATAGATAGATACTTAATTCAATTCTTCGTTTCCTGCTTCCTGCAGCACCAGTTTCGGCAATTCGGCCGGAACAAGATCTTCGTTTTATCACTTCCGGTTGCACGAGGAAGATATAAAAAACACGGCCTCCTCCGACGTCCGGCTCTCGGGGACGATTATATTGTGAAATATACACGGAGATGTAATTACGGGGCGGTCGGAGAGCTCGGGTGGCCCTAGGCGGGGTTTTACGGCCGCCTCATTAAATTACGAACTAATTACCGGTCGGCGAATTATTAAAAAGCTTAGTCGGCCGTTAAACGTGCCGCGGAGTCGTAAAAGAGTGGCTGGCACACGGTGGAGCGCGTGTAAGTGCGTGCGTGTGCGCCACCCTCGAGGCTTGATAGCCTACCATCCGGCTCGAGAGGCCTCTGCCTATCCCTTAACTCTCCTCGCCAATGGGAAAAATTAATTTTCTCCAAACCGATGTTCTTCAACTTCTCGAGCCGTGGAATTCGGGGGAACTCCCCTCTCTCATTCTCGACTCGATCGATAACGTTGAAACGGGGCGATAACATTGATAACGTAAGAAGTTTTTTGGGGAGAATTCGAGAATGAAAATTGTTTATACCGGATGGGATATGACGTAAGATTTATCGAGCTTTCGATATATCGACGTATGAATAATATCTGCATAATAATACATGGAAATAACATTTGTCGTAACGATATTCTTCGAAAGGAAAAAAATTCGAAAATATAACAGCCTAGCCATCTGTTTACACAACATATTTCAAATTCTCGTTTCCATACGATAAACAAAACCTTTTGAAACGGAGAACCGAAGGGGAAAGAAATTTACCTACTCTCGTCGAAAAGCGATTGAAAACGGAACGGAAACCGACCCATCCGGATCGATAGCCTGCCGCTTTCCTTCGAAACACCCATCCCCTTAACACACCAAACTACAATATAAAGTTTCTCCATTTGCCGAGGTGGGGCAATTTCTACGCCCGCATGATCACGCGTCGCGGACCACTTGGAAAGCTCCGTTCGAGGGAATTTATTCAACGGCGGGAATTGGAGAAAATCGTCTTCGACACGGTGTCCCGCCGGGATTGCGAATCGCGTTCCAGTTGTTCGACACGAGGCCTCGAAACGCGATCGTTTCGAGACGCGAGACGAATCGTTCGGATTATCCACGCCGCCCGCGGTGTATTATATGCACACACGCGGTTTCCAGTCTTTTGCGCCGCGAGATGGCGCTGTAGGGGGAGAAAGTGGAGAGAAGAAAGAGAAAGAGAGAGAGGTTTCTTGCTTTGGAATTAAATTAACGCGCGGTCGCGCATGCGCGGTGGACGATGAATGGTGTTCGCGCGTAAATATCGGCGCGCACGGAGCGGAACGAAAGGTTGGCCGAACGAATCGATCGTAAAAGAGCGAAACGAAGCGATTTGCTGTCGCAGGGCACTGTTGAAATTACCCCTCGACCGCGCCTCCGAACGCTTGCAGACAAGCCGCCGGCCCTTCTACTTTCGCGCCGCTCAAAGATACACCCTTCTCGCCACGCTGAATCAATTTGAATTCTATTATTACCGCTATTGTTTCCGGCTCACTTTCCCGTGCTCGGATATTAACGCGCTCGTATATACACACACAGGGTGTGTTTGGACGAGGTGGAGATTTAAGTGCTGGCGAGTTATAGTTATGTTTCTATAAATATTTTCTAACTTGCGAGATTGGTAATTTGTAAATGAGATCAACCTTGTTTGAGAAACAAAGGAGGATTCGTTAACCTACGAGGTTAATAATAGTATAACCGGTAGAGAGAAAATGATTTGAATTAAACTGGTATTAAAATAACTCGGATCTTTTTTTCTTGTAAAATTGATTTTAAAAAGTGGTCTCCGCTCCGCGAGATTTTTAATCGTGTGAATTTATGTATTTAATTCAGGATTTAAAATTTAATTAATTAAAAAAAAAGAAAAAAAGAAAAAAATACAAAGGTTCTGCGTTACATTTTTAAATATCGGTATAGTTTTTAGTTTTTCTCTTTTTTTTTTTAAGAGGAGACTATTGAATTATATGTATATTAATTATACGAATTCATTACCTGCAAAAAAGCGAGTGAAAATTGAGTATAATTTATAGGGACAGAGAAATTTAAACGCGTTCCCCGAGTTAAGACTGTTATAAATCATTTTCAGTGTAACAGTTAATTTTATTTTAACAGCTTTCAATTAACATTTAACACTCAACGTGAATTATTATTGTTACAAGTTTCAAGCTTATTAATTTATATTGAAAAATAAGATAGCAAGATGAAAGAACCTATCATCATCATCATCATCAAAAGAAACAAAATGATATAAAAATCGTTCAAGTGAAAAATTTATATCTTCTCTCTTCCAATAGTTCTCATAAACGCAAAATTATTTAAATCCATTTGCACAAAAGCCAATGTAATATCCGTAAATTACCATTAAACTCAGCTGTTCGTTACGAATTCCAAGATACCGTGTAACGATGGTCAAATCGTGAACTCTTTAAAAGATAATTTATACGAAGATAACAATCCCCTAAGAGTGTATCTCGTAAAAACCGCAGTTACTTCCATTTCTTCGGTTAACGAGAAAAGTGGCTATTAGTGGTGGTCTCGCGTAGGTGGTGGTGGTGTTACAGTGATTTCCATAACAAATGTTCGCGCGGAACGTGGACGATGACAGCGTGATCAACGTGAATAGCGAATTTAACGAAGAAAGAACGAAAGAGACGGAATGAATCGAGAGAGGGCGAGAAAGAGGGAGAAGTGAAACGAGCGAGGCGAATGAATGTCGTTAAAGTAGCGCGATGTTTTTAATTAATTAATTCGCGGCAGCTTCTCCAGTAAATTTCCAGCGTGACGCTTTGGTCGAGGGTTGGATCCGAAACCGTGCTCCTCCACGAGGGACGATGTATATATATATAAGAGAGACGTTGAAGGAAAAAAAAAGAACAAGAGACAAGGGAAGGAAGGTGTGTTGCAAAGTATTTAAAAATACTAAGTACCCCCGACGGAGACGGATATTAAGACAGAAGAGTAAAATCGGAAGAGAGAGATAGAGAGAATAAGAGAGGGTGGTAGACAGGGCAACGTCGACGTCGACGGTGGCAGAAAGGAAGCAGAGTTTATGGGATTGAAACGCGGCCGGAAGCAAGGGAGAGGGAGGGTGGTTACGGAGGGGAAGAGCGTTGGTACGGGGAACGTTTCAATTAGTAATTAAAACGTGCCGTGCTGCTACCTCTAACCCTCCTATCTCGACTTTACACAGTGGCTGGCTGGCTGGCTGCCTCTCTTATACTCGTCGTCGTCATCGTGTTGCCACGGCCGCCATCTTGTAAATTAATTAATGCGTCCCTAACGAGATCAGAGGTGTCGGTAAGGCAGCGGGGATCGGCAGGGAACTACCCTGTCCGCCGAGAGGAAGAACAACCACCGATGTTTCGGTTCCCGGGGATGGGCGCCGAGTCGACTCAGCCTCGCGAGTAGGTACCGTCGTCCCGAGAAGAACCACTTCTCTGTTCTTTCGCATCGGTAAACACCAAACGCGAACACGTGTTTCTCTTTACACTTGCACCGTGTTTGCTGGATAAATTCTTCACCTCGAGTGTTATGCACGATCCTCCTCCCTGCCCCGAGACTCGATTGTCGACTCGACGACCGAGACGATCGTTTAAACTTTTAGCGGGAAAAAATTTTCTGCGAAATTCCTTTCGAGACGAGAAAAGAGATGGAGGAGGAACGAAGAAGGAAAAGGGAGAGGGGAAAGAAACTTTTCTCGAGATCGGGCTCGCCACATCCTCCCTCCGTTGAAAAATGAATTATGAATCGGTGAACGATACTCGTGTACCCGAATAATGGAACGAGACGGCGTATCATCATCAATATCCTGTGCCCCTCTTCACCAACTGTTTATTATTTCAATTAGAAACGGATCCTAAACGGACGGAGGAGAGAGAATTTGTCCATTCCGGGGACAAATGGGAGTCGGAGGGGATATAAAGGTCACGAAAGAGCGAGGGAGAGGGAGACAAGAAAGAAAATAGGGTGCGCGATAGTTGGAGGCAATGTCGAAACTCAATGTCAGGATCTCTCGACCCTTTCAAACCCTTTCATCGGCACTTCACCCGCTTACATAATGCAGCCACTCTAATTAAAATAAATTACACTCTCGCTCGTCAGTTCGCTCTTTTATCCGTCACATCCCTCCTCCCCCTCCCCCATAACCCTCACGTGCGGTCGTTTTTGCCTTTTTCCACCTCCCCCTTTACCCTCGTTCCGCCGCTTTTTTTGCACCGCACTTTCGACCACCAGATAGCGAGACACTACTGGCTAGGTAACCATCCCTCCTCCTCCCGCTCTTTCATCCCCGCTCTCGTTTATTTGCACTTTATTCGAGATTTAATTTACCGACCTCCGGTCGACAGCCTCGTTGGTGTGCGCTCGACTCTGTGATGGGATTAAAAAAAAAAAAAAATGGGAAATCAACGGGAGAAAGAGGAGGAGCGGAGAGGGCGAGGGTCAACAGGGAGGGTGAGTGAAGTCGTGGCGCGAACAAACCGGCAGAAAGAACGATCGCGTCAAAGAAAATGTTCAAAGAGGATCGATGTACGAAGGGAAGGGAAAAATCGAAAAAGACCGACTACTCCTCCCTCCCCCCTCATTTCCTAACTATAATTTTTCGAATGAAAAATTGGAAATATTCCAAGTCGAAGAATAAGAAGAGAAAAAGTTGTTAAGCTTTCGATCTACCGGTGTTCTCGGTAGAATAATAGAAGCAAGCTTTTCGAAACGAAAAATCGATACTCGGCCTCCTTCTCGCTTGTTCCGCCAATTAACGTTGAAAATATTCTCTTCTGTTTCGCTCGACTCGAAGATCGTCATCGAAAAACGATTGAATTATCCGAGAATTATCCGGGCGTCGTCCAACGACGGAAACGCGACGATAAAGGAAAATGGAAAAGAATTCGCGGAGGAGAATTTCGATGGGAAAAAACTCGCGCGCCTTCCCTCTCCACGAAGAATATTCGCCGTCTCGCTGTCAGCTCGGCTACGCGAACGAATTAATGCGGCGCCGTTTCTCTCGAGCACTTTTCTCATTGGCATCGAGGACCCACTCGCTTTCGCGACAATTTGCCGCGAGCTACCAGGATCGCTCGTAAGTATCGTGAAATTCAATTAAGTTCGTGCTTGTGCAGCTCGAGGGAGCTTCTTCTCCCCTCTCTTCTTCTTTCGACTCCGAACGTCCTTCTCTCGTTTGGGGAGAGGGGAAAAAAAGAAACGATAAATAAATATTCCTCGGTCGTTCCTCAGTCGTTTTTCTCACCCTCTTTCCTTTCATCATCCTCGTTCCACCCTCTCTCTCTCTCTCTTTCTCTCTCCCTCGCGCGAGAACAGTCGCCTCTCGGTGTTCCATGAATTGGTTATGAGCCGACACCTCGACCGAGAGCTTGGCCGAGAGAGGCGGCCGTCTCAGACACGAGAAAAAGAAACAGACGTTTCGTGCTCTTCCCGCTCTCTTCACTCGAGATCTTCTCTCCGCCGATATCTCTTTCCCTTCTTCTTCACCTCCCTCCCCCCTCCCCATGCTTCTCGGGATCGCGTACACTCTTGAGAAGGTTCGCGCGGAGAAATATTTTTCCGGGATTGCGAGAGGGGACGGGAGAAAGAGAGAGAAAAGAGGTGGCGTGTCAGAGGGCGTGGAAGAAGAAAAGCTTCTTCCGGGAAAACGGGAAGACAGAGCTTACCGGTGCACGAATAATAACGACTCGCATTCTCTCGTCGTCGGTTTCTCGATTCGAGATACGAGCTTTTCTTTTCTTCTCAACCCTCTTATTTTTCTCCTCTACCACTCCCCCTCCCCCCGGTACTCCGCTTTCCAGCTTTTATTTCTCCCCGCGATGATTCCACTAGACGACGTAGACGAAGACGTGGAAGAACGACGATGCTGCACCTCCTCTTGGTAGATCCGTACCGTATCGGGCGTCGGATCGGATCGCAGAGGGTAAGTGTAGGGGTGGCGACAAAAAGAGGGCTCGAGACGGAACGGAGGGCGCAGCCAGGTAACTAGTTGGCGAGCGGAATGGCAGTTTTATCGTATGACACGCGAGCGAGCAGGTATATAAATCCGAGCCGACGTGACAAAGTGGATCGATGGAAAACAAAGACTGTTTTTCTTATCCTTTCAGCGACAAGGGTCGCGCGCGTGTGTGAGTGTGTGCCTCGGCGAAATATCGATTCGGAGAATTTCAGATATGCAAAGAGGAGCGAACAATCGACTTTTATTCTTCGTGAAATTTGGTCAAATGGATCGAAAGATTCTTCCCTCTTAATTTACCTTTTTTACTTTTTTCAATATATATTATGTTGCTTTTCTCGTCACTTTCTACTCAGCAAAGTTGAAATTGTTGCGAAACCTCATTAATCATTATTTCTTTGCATTAAACTCTTCGTTTAAGAGTTTACACAATTAAACCTTCCTTCCGAGACGAAAAATCAAACTGATCGTTAAATATTATTATTCCAAATTAAAAATCCACACCAATAAGAGGAAACCCGTACAAACAGTATCGATATCGCTTCTTCTTTTCCTTTCAATTTCATCCCGAGCGAGTAACAAAAACGACACGCCCCAACCCCCCGAAACCGTAGAAGGAGGGGAGGCTTTTTCTTTTTTTAAAGCGCTCTTCCGCGTCGCGTTCTTCCGGTGTTTGCACACCGATCCCGCGGAAAGCATCTTGGTTGGCTCCCGTTGCTCCCGGTTCCCAGGGGTTAATTTTAAATTGCGCCTCGCGCTGCTCGTAATCCCGGCTCTCGTCTCGTCGTCTACGAGCCTCGAGAGCAAACGTTTGCTCGCGCACCGGTACGGTAGAGGGAATTCACCGTGGATAAACAAACAAATATAAATTTCTATACGTCTCTCCTCCCCCTCCCCGCTCCGATTCTCTCGCCAGTCTTCTCTCACGCGGAAACGTGGAAAGCCAAACAACCGCGATATATCTATCTCGCTCCCTCCTCCCCCCCGCGTTTAAACGCGCGCATTTTGATCCTCCCGGCCACCAGCACGGGATGAACCGGGTCGAAAACTACGCATTATTTGGAGTTCCAATTACGCGACACGCGAGCGAGCAGGAAAGACGCGGAGGTGCACGCGTCACGTATTCCGTTCCCCGGCATCCAAAGCGATAGGGATGGGTTGGGGGTGGAGAGAGAAAGAGAGAGAGGGAGGGAGAGGGAGGGTAAAAGGACCGGCGTACTGGCAATCAGTAACATTATACGACGCGACACGAGCCAACCACCCCATTAGCATTCATATTTCAATTTCATAGCCCTCGGGCTGGTGGTTGTACGGGATCCTGCGAGACTGGGAGGGGCGCGGGCGTGGTGTGCAACGGAGATAAATACAAGTTCGATGGAAGGGGGAGCGTGAAAGGGAAATGGCGAGGGGGAGGGCTGGGGGACAGGTAGCGAAAGAGGATTAGCGGAAGGGAGAAAGAGAGAGATGGGGGAGGGGCGATGAGAGGGATAGAGACGTGTGAACTGCGACGATGAAAGGGATGGAAAGAGAGAGAGAGAGATGAAATTGAGGTAGCGATGGGAATGATCCGCTCGCGTTTCTTGAATAAATGAATTATCGCGGAACGATGATTTAAAGCGTGAAAAGTAAAAATTCTAAAATATTATATATATATATATATTTGTAAATTAAATTTATTTGACGAAAAAAACTATCATCGTATCAAATGATACAAAAGATATCTAAAAGACTTTTAAAATTTGATAAAAATTCAAATTCGCTATCACGCGTTTAATATTCAAAAAATAGGAAGAAAACGAAAATTTCACAATTAATATATAACAATCGAGAATAGCCGAAAATCTAGCCGAAGATCGGCGCTTGACTGAAAATTTCCGGAACGATATAATCGAATTAGTCCCATCGCTAGAGCCCCAGTAGAGTTCGTACACATTATGAAAGCGTGGCGAGATTACGCGCGACCCCCTAGAGACTCCCCTCCCAATAGCAAGGAGAGAAAGAGTAAGAGCGAGAAACGGAAAGAGAGAGAGAGAGAGGGAGAGAGAGGAGAGAGAGAGAGGGAGAGAGAGAGTGAAGAGAAACAAGCGAGAAACGCACGAGGGAGAGAGAGTTAATACCGATGGAAACCTATTACCATCTATCTCAATGCCGGTGTAATGGATGCGCAGCCCCAATTATCAATCCGTAATAATTGTGCATATTAAACGGACGCTAATTATCGGGCCGGCCGCGGGCCATGGGCCACAGGCATCGGCCGGCAAATTGCGCAAGTTATGCTGGGTGTGTACGCTGTTAAAACACGGCCTCCCCCTCCCCACTCCCTCGTAATGACGGCCGCGGAAAAGAGCCACGCCGAAAAGATAATTACGCTGGAAATCACTCGGTCACCGAATAATATAACGCGGATTGGCCCCCGCCTATCCAGCGTGCATTTGAGTCATTTGCCACGGGGAGGGAGGAGCGAGGGAGGGAGGAAGGGAGGGGTGTTTTATAAAACGCTTTCATGTATTAATTAACGATCGTTATTGACCGATTCCCGCGCGTTGAACGAGCGCGATATCCTTGTGCAATCGCGTTAGGCGCCCTCCTCCTCCCTCCCGCCCTCTCCTGCGATTAATGCGTCGCGATAAATAATTTTTCGGCGGTGAAATTCTTTCGAAATTGTGATTTCGCGGTGTCCATTGGGAGGATATTTTTATTATCGAGATTTAATATTCGTTATTTTAAACCGAAGGTGATGATAGTGTTTTAAAAAATTTTAATAAACGATCCACGTCGCGGATTTTTGGATACGAAATATTGCGGGGGTTCGATCAAGAAGGACAGGGAATAGGAATTCTTTTCAATTCTTTTCGAATAAAATTTTGATGAAGTTTTGCGTCCCGATTTTCAACAGGGAAAAAAGATACGATTACTTCTTTTTCAAAGATCATTTCATCATCGGGGGACTTTTTTTGCGATCAACCGCGAAACGATCCTCCGGGTCGCTCGAGAGATCGGAAGTGGAACGCGGGTGGGAGGAGGAAGGGGAGGAGGAGGAGAAGGAGGAGAGAACACGCTGGCTTCCTAAGCGGTCTTCTTCTCTCTCTCTCTCTTTCGAGTCTTTTTTGCCAGCCCGGAGCGCTTTTAATAAACGCGCGCCGCGCCCACTAGTCGCTTTATGCTATCAAAGGTGGGGTAAAGGGCGTGCGTGGAGGAGTGAAAGGGGGTAAAAAGGGCAGAGAGAAGAAAGAAAGAGAGGGGAGAGTGGATAACGGCGGAGAGAAGAACGGGGATGCATTTGACGACGAGCTTTTTACAGCCCTGTGTTCAGGCTTTTACGTCCATTTCAGGTTTCCTCCTCCTCCTTCTCCTCTTCCACCGGCTGATCCGCAACCTTCTCTTTCTTCTTTCCACCTTTTATTCACCTCTTCTCTCCCCTTCTCTAAACCACCGCCCCCTCCCTCTTGTCTACCTCTTTCACCCCATTTGTTCACCTCATCTCCCTTCTGTGTTCGGCCACCAGTTTCTTCCTTCGTCTCGGGCTGCCCCTGATTTTATTTGTTCCCCAGGTATTCCCTTTCAACTGCTCGCTCGTTTGCTTGCTCGTTTACTTGCTTGCTTGCTTACGCACACGATCAAATGTACTCCACGACGATGCTCTAATTTCTTTTACGAGATGAAATTCGACGCGGTTCTAGTCCAGTTCTTCCCCACGAAAATCTCCCACTTCCGTTCCCCCTTCCATGGATCGGAAGGGAGGATACGTACACACACACACACACACGATCAACGAGGCGCGATACTTTTTTTTTCTTTTTTTTTTCGAGAACAGAGGCCACGCGACCCATAAAAGCCGGGAAACGGTCGGATTTTACGATGAAACGTATCCGTTTTCCCCTCCATCGAGGGGAAACGAGGGTAAAACGAACCGATACGCGCCCCTCCACCCCGTCTCTCGAAATTCGATCGAGCGTCGTTCATTCGCAGATTGTAATTGCGAATCTGTTTAATTCCCCGATCCCCTATCGGACCTCGGTTGGAAATAAATTCATAGATTCGTTTGTTTTAACGAACGAAACCGGGAGAGGGTGGAAAATGGTAGGATTCGATGGAAATAGAACGAGTTTATTTGCCACGGTGTATGTGTGTGCGTATACGCGTGTATACGCAACGCTGGGTAAATTGGTCATGAATTAGAAGTTGTATCGGTTAATGGTAAACGTGTGGTTGATTTTGGGGAGGAAAAGTTATACTATATATATATATATATATATCGAATTTTTTGCCGAGAGTTGAATTTTTGAAATTAATTGGATTGGAGCCTGTATTATTTCCCTGATACGATGGGCTAAAATAATTGCGATGGCTGGTCGTTGGATTTTTGTTATTTGGAAAAACTTTTAACATGGTAATAGTGATCGATGGATAGGTAAATAATTTCGTTCCATTTAGTTTATACGTATGCCCGATTCGAGATCGAGGCGAAATAATCCGTATAAAATTTGAAATTGAAAGTTTCAGGGGAATTAATTGACTAGTAAAGCTTCGTATTCAAGTTTTAAACGTCGCAAAATCTAATAATTTTCTTTCCTCGATGTAAATTTTCACTTACGTTCTCCAAAGTTGTGTCTACCATTTTTCTCCAAGATTTAATTCCAACTCTAATGTGAAACGCTTATAACCATCTTCAAAATTGTATAAAATAAAAAGATTATTCCAGTTGGAAATTTTGCGACTTGGAAAAATTTTTGCAAAAATTTGTACGAGAGAGAGAAGCTCTCCTTTTGCACAATTTTTCGTGTATCAGTCGCGTGGCGTTTAAGCGGAAAACGCGAGACGGAAATGCAGAGGTAGCTGCATGGTGGTAGGGATTAAACGCTTATCGGTGCACGTGTTGGCTGCATTCGCTTCTTGGAAAGGGTGAATCTGTCGCGAGGAGAAGTTCATCGCCTTCTCGATAGGATTATCGTCTCGGTCGGAATCGAAATTCGTCGTGTTCGAGAGGCGGATCGCTGGGAATCCCGACATCCCGTGCAACGATATTGCTATTTACGATGGAACGCCGGGGCGAATAACCATATTCGTTGTTAATAGACTGTTATCGATTGCCCATTGGCTGAACCGCGATTGCACCGTTTCTCTATCGACTAAATTGTTTGATACTCACATGCCTCTCCTCGGCCGGATTAAGACCTGCAACATATGAAACGGATACACACAGTTAGTGCCTGGACCAATGATTTATTCTCAATTCTTTTTTCGATTTGATCTTTTCCGATGTATAATTTATTTAAACAAGGAGAAACTATAACTAAGTTTTGATTAATAACTTAACAATAATACTTTTTATAGTCTAATTAATTTAATCCTAATCTATTAATATTGAATTCGTTGTTAATGAACATTTTTAAAATTTTATGAAAAACGTTCAAAAAGTTCGAACAATATTTTTTTACCACGAAGATATTTGCAATTTATCTGAAAAAGCGATATTATACGATCCCGACTAATAATTAGGAAATTTAAAGAGCATCACAGCATTTCCTATATATCGATAAAATGTTATATAGTTTACAAACTTTGCGTTAAACTTCATCGAAACACGAGACTTAAGAAATAACCGTCGAGCGAATAAACATTTTATCATGAAATATGGTGCGCCTTAACTATTCCCCCGAGAAGAAGCTGTTCGAGGAATCCATATTAAACGCAGTGAACAGCGTCACGAAGCATTTAATCAAGAACGTGTCGAGCAAGCATCGTCTCATACTACTATTTCCTCTCAAGCTGAACAACTCATTTAACGCACAGATATCATATTTAGTCTCGCCTCCTTGCCACCTCGAAACAACGATAAATATTATCCTCGTATTAAAGATAGAAAAAGAAAAAAAAAAAAAAGAAAATAACCTTTTAATAATCGTTAAAAATAATGTCGTTAAACCATATTATTAGCCTGCATTCGATCGCGCAAAATTGGCCAATTATCGGGAGAAACATTAATTACGAGAAATGATGCGAAATAAATTTTTTCCGAATAGTGGCAATCATTTCACATTTTTCTCCGATATAAAATACCATTTTGCGCTCGAAACGACGCGTGATATTTTACATAATTGAAGACCGCGGGTGAAAAACTCGAATGAATATTTTCTATTTTTCGTGTGATTCTAAGTAATGATCCTTATACGGGAATTCTTCGTAATTTTTTTAAAAAAAATTTGATAAGATTCCTAGATACGAACAATATATAACCATAAACACGTAAACAAGGAAACAATTCACTAAATAATCGTTTCGTCGTTAACAAATCGTTTTAAAAAATATTATAAGTATCGTTCCTCGAAAACAAAATTTCATCGATTTTCCAAATATATTTAATACGTTTAATAACTGTTAGTCGAGCATTTAACAGATCTGAAACAGCTTTTAAAAATTAATTATCGTACTTGAGAATGTTTCTCGAGAGAACATTCGTTCCGATCCCACACTCCTCTCCTCAAGAAGACACTCCAAGCATCGTTCTCTGCCCGTTCAAGACCGTCGTATTTCCCGGAAAATTGAACCTTCGCCATGTTTTTCCATGATTATTGCGGAACCAACTCGGCACTATGCCGGTAGAATCTTTTCCCGCGAGATAAAAGGAAAAAGGTGGCAGAACGAAAGAGAGAAGGTAGGCTTGGCTCCTCTCTTCGAGAATTTCCGAGAAGGGATGTCGAGGATGAGGAGGAAGAAGAGGTCGATCCAGTACAAGAGAGAGAAAGAAAGGGAGAGGCTTTGTCCTCGAGAAGCCTTCTTCATAGTTTGCCCTCGCTCGATTTCTTCCCCCAAACCTTCCTTCTCTTCATCTTTTCTCTTTATATTTTTCGTGGATATACTTTGTCTCGTCGGGAAATACCTTAACGATACTATCCTTCGCCTCTTGTTACACCCATCCTACGACAAGGATACACATCAGACAACGAGCCGTTTCTCGATTTCTCGAACCACGGTTAACCACGGTCGCAAGTTTTTCGCGTATCTTTATCTTTTACTTTTTTTTTTATTGATGCGTTAATAGACGATAGTAGATGTTTGATAAAATATAAAAAAAAATGTGCCAAGCATTGAATAACGTGGAATTTCGATGACTTTGTGACTCGAGGAGAGTTTTCGAAGAAGAAGAAGAATTAGAATTTTGATATATTTATTTTTCAGATAGAAAGTCCTTCAGATCCTCGCACGTTGAGCTCATTTCTAATTTATTCAAAATTATCTCTAGTTAATCATCAAAAATATATTTTCATGCAATAATAATATAAGTTATTCACAAGTAAGATTTCTCTCGTTAAATGTATCTAAAAATACTATACGAAAGAGTATAAATAGAGAAAAACTTTCTTTTTTTAAACATTTGTTATTTCTATGCTCATCATACTAATGATACATCGAGTGTTGGATGTTGAATGATTACAGTGATTCTACGGTCAATGATAATCGTTAAGAACTTGAAATCAGCCAATGTATATTATAACCGGTATTCCACTTTCTTATTGAACTCTTTGTAATTGTAATTTTGAGAAACATAAATTTGATGTTACTTCACGCGCATTGATTGCAGAAATCTCTACTCGGTGCTTTTATTTTTGCACAAACACCGATCATTAATTCCTGTTTTGCCAACTTTGCTATCTAATCCATCTAATCGATCTGGTCAATCTTTCAAACGTCTAAACGTGTATGTAACAACACGTTTGCTGGCCTTTTCTGCGACTTTTACCATTAAGCGCTTACATCAGTTATGCCTTTATTTTTCTTGCAGCATATCTTGCAACCGCGCTTTCTACCTTCTGCTAAACTAACGCTCGCGCCATATTTTAATCGTTCTTGCTTAATCCAACCACGTGTAATCAAAATCCGTAGAAATATATATACCACCAGTTTCTTCGATACGATATCGAAAAATTAACGGTTCATTAAATAATTCCTATTATTTTTCAATCGACGAGAAAATTGAATTCCGACTCGAGTACAAAGAAACTTCAACGATCCATTCGCGATTAATTTCCTGTATAATTTACGATCGTTCCCAATGGCGGAAAATCAAAACTATTCTCCAAATCTCTCTTGTTACTCTTCATTTATCCTCGCGCGAGAAATCACTCTTCCGTCCAGGCGTTAAAATTAATCGTCCAAGGGAGGATTTCATTTTTCGAAAAACGTACGCTGGCAGGCAGCCGGTCGAAAGGCGCGACAACAAATTCACGAAAACACCTAGTGCGTGGGACGAGACAACCACCGCGACAAAACACGGTCAAAGAACGAATTAACGTTATATACCGCCGGGAGCACCGCTTAAACGGCCGGCGGTATCGTCGCGAGAGCGACAAGAAATAACCCCGACTGGATATATACCATTCTCCCGACAAAGGAACTGAGAGACGCGGGGACGAGGAGCAGGCAAACGGAAAAACCCGACGCCATAAAGTTTCCGGAGGGAGGCGAACCCCCCGCGCCACTTGTACGGATAAAGTAATCCCTCCCCCTTCTCTCTTTCTCTCTCTGAGTCGAGAGAGCAAGACGTCACTCGCGCGGGTTCTTGCACGCCGATAAAACGTATCCGCGAGGGTCGACTCCGTCGTGTGTTTTACGGTCGGGCAAATTAAGGAGAAGCCGTTTGCGCGCGGATCCACCCCTCGTGGCCATTACCGAGTTGTGTCGGGGGTGGTGGAGCGCGAACGGAAAAGGGGTCGTGAATTTTCTGGCCCGTGGACCGCATCCAACTTGGCTCTTCTCTCTTTCTTCATCTCTCTGTCGAGCAAGGGGGCGAGGAGAGCAGAGGAGGAGCAAAAACGAAAGAGCATTTTCGACGACGACGCTCTCAGACTGTCGTGCATCCTCCCCACCTTCCTTCGTCCTGTTCCACTCCGTCCGGATTTTCGAGGCGAGAGGACACTCGACTGCCTCGCCTCTTTCACCCTTTTCTTCTCCTTTCCCTCCTTCTGTTTCTTGCACGCGGAAAACAGCGCGAGTGATTCTTTGGTAAAAACGAACGAGGCTTCGAGGGGGCGTCCCCGAGATGGCGCGCGCGTCCACTTTTGGCGACGCCATTGGGAAGAGAGCGGGAAAATTGCAGCGCGTCGGAGAGGGGCGGGTATCGGTGCGAAGTTGGCAGGCGATTTCGGAAATTCGATCGGTTTCTACCCTTCCTTTTATTTATTTATTTATAGAACGGACGTTGGAAATTTCGAATCTCTCTCGACTCGACGAAGAAATACCCTGTATTAACATTCTACGCAATGTAATCGATTTTAACGATCCTTAAATCTCTTAAACTTAAACTCGTCCGTTTGGACGTCGAATCGTAAAAAAGGAGAAGAAAAAGAAACGATAAAAGGGAGGACGATATCCGGATACGAATTACGAGATGAATTACGTACTCGAAAAGGCTACACGATCTCTCTCTCTTTCTCCGGGAGACCATTACTCGCCCAAGTATCTCCGCGATGAAATGGTAATGCGAGCGATACCGGTTTCTAATCGTCTGTGAAAGAGGTCTTCTACCCGCGTTCTGGTAAATCGTTTCGCGAGCGAGCGGGCAAGAAGAATCGGATGAATGGGCAGATATCACTACTACTACTACTACTATTGCTACCAGAGTCGGGGGAGGGGGAGAGAGAATCGGGGCAACTCGGTGGAAAGACTCGGAAGGAGGGAACGACGGGAAAGATGAGGTAGGAGCGAGAAAATGGACGGAAGGTGGGTGAAACGATAACGGCCCTGCTGGAAACAATTCGCTCGGGGGCAATGTTCCGGAAAGGAGGGAAGAAGTTTCAGTTGCCGCGACAGAAATAGTGGCCCATTACGGTTCCTTGCTCTCGTGACGTTTCGAAAGGGTGTCGATGGGGGTGGAAAAGGCGCGACAGTGATTTCAGATGTCGAAAGAACGTGGCAACGCGTGGTGGAACGATTCAACGGGCGTCTTATTGTTTCATTTTCTTGCATCGGGAAGAAGAGAGGATCTTCTCTAAACAGAAAACCTTTCGAGCCAAAGAATCTCCATTTTCACGGTCGGCGAGCAAACTGCGACTCCATTAAGCGTGCACCGTTTCCGCTCGAGTTCAACGCACAAAAAAAAGAAGAAACGAGCACCAGAGAAGGAAGAAGAAAATAAAGGGAAGATGGAGAGCTCGAGACGAGTCCGGAAATTAAACGAAGACGTCGTTACGCTACACGTTGCGACGATTATGGCGGGTCGATCACTGTGCGGCGCAATTTTCAAACAGGGGATTGGCTTCTACTCCGAGGATCCTGGTGAAAGAAGATCGCGGTGCAAACTCTCGCGGAAGCGAAGGGATCGGCCGGTATTTCATTAGCCGACCAACGCTCAAGAAAACGCGAAACAACAACGTGGAACAACTGGCCGGAAAAGGAGGAGGGAGAGGGTTATACTCGGTAACATAGTTAGGCGAGAGTGTAGCTGGAGATATTGCGCGAGCACGGCAACTACTCGGGAAGAGTGGAGGGGAAGAGAAAGAGAAATAGAGTGAGCAAGAAGGGAAAGGGGTTGGGAGGAGATGAGAGGAACAGACTGAGGGGCGCGAAGGTTTAGAAGAGCCATCTAAAGGTGGATGGAACGAAAGAGGGGAAGAGTCGGAAGTACTCTCGTGTCAAGAGGAGATTCTGAGTGCTCTTCTGAGAGACGACCATGCACAACGCGCGAGCAAGAGAGATATACACACACATACACACAGAGGAAGAGGAGGTTCGACGAAACATAAGGGATGGGAAGCAGAGGCTTTGCACGTACGAGCGCGCGAGCACGTGTGTGTTGGTGGTGTGTTTACGAGAGTGTGCGCGAGCGAGATGGGAGAGTCACTTGAAGCCCTCGCGACTTTGTCAGCGCTACATGGGTCCTAAGTGCGAACGTTCTTGCACTCGTGTGTCGTCCCAAGGAGAGAGAGACGAGGACGCGCCGCCTGCACAAGTGGATCTTCGAGGTCAAGATCGAGGGTTCCGCGAGTTTCAGGCTTAAGCACGATCGTTTGCGTCACCGTTCTATTGCGGCCCGCTTGAAATATCCTCTCCTCCCCCTCCTCCTCCTCCTCTGTGTCACACGCCGGTCTATAAGGCGCCGCCATTCTCGCCTTTCCATTGTCGTCATCTCCCTTACGCGACTACCTTGCGTTTCACCCTTACAGCGCACACTATCAATTTTCTTGACAAACGCAATCGAATTTCGATGAGTTATTAATTCGTTTGATATCTCGGTTATCGGAGATTGATACTATAATTTTCTCTTTAAGTAGATAGTAAGTAGAATTCATCGTATTTCGATAAACAATGAGAGGTGTGTAAAAGTTACATTGTGGTTGGTATATCGTGCGCTAAGTTAAATATGTACGTGTGTATGTTAAACAAGTTTAGCCTTTTGCTTGCCGAGTCAGTCGTATGAATTTACACGTTCGAGATAGGAAGTGAACACACTTGATGAATAATACTTTGGAAAATAAATGTCACGGGACGAAGTTATTGACCGAACAAAGGTGGGTCACCGATTCAATAACCTGAACGATGTATATATATATGTATGTAGTTTCGAAGTTTAAAAAGTTTCAAAGTTAAAATTCGAGAAAAAGAAATATCCTTCTTCGAAAATTGCTCATCCTTGTTATTAATTATCCAAGGTACTCTCCCACTCGGTAGAAAATAAAAAATTTATCGTTTAAAAAAGACCGATTTATATTCGAAACTTGGAATTTTTATTTTTTTCCTGGAAAGAAAAATATAACGGCCCGAGAGAATCTTGATTATTATTGGCACAAGCGGTTATTGAATCCGCGGTTTCGAAACTTTGCCCCCTTTTATAACTCGGAGAACAGCCTCGTTTGCCCGCTCGTGGAGCAATCGAACGGAATGCAAAGCGAGAATCGTCTCATGAGGATCCGGTTGCAAACGCTTCCCATAAGAAGCCGGAGATAAGAGGAACAGGTAGAAAAACAAGGGGCCGGATTGCAAAAGAAACACGATCGACCGAACGGGCGTTATTTCTTCGAAACTCGGTTGCAACTTGGCGTTCGATACGCAAAATATTCGTCGGGGGACAAAAGATGCTGACCGCGCGAAAACGAAAGCGAGACACCGGAGGTCAGCGGCTTTTGTAAATCGAATCCCTCCCCCTCGCCCATTTGCCCGACAACGCGATCGTGCTCGGTTTTCTTCTCGTCCAGAGAGTCTTGGCGAACAGGTGCCATTTTTTTTTTTTTTTTTTACGCTGGTTTCACGCTTGTTCGAGTCGAAAACAAAGTCGAGAATTGGCGATATTAGTTTTAAGATATATAGATGGATCTATAAGCGAGAGAAAAATAAAAAAACATTATAATTTATCTCGTGAGGATCTTATTACGAATAATTTTGTTTTTCTTTTTCTTTTAACCGCGGTTAAAAAGTAATAAATTACGTTGATAATGTATCATCTTGGAAAACATTCATTATCGATCTCTGTTTGTTTCTCGCGTAATAGTCGCGTGGCGAGGAAAAATTCAATTCATACTGGGCGTAGTGGTGGAGAAGCTGACGAAGGAAACTTGACTAACGGCTGATTATTGTCAGGCAGTTGATTGTTCTTTGTAACCGTTGCGAAACAGTTTTATGGGATAGGTCATGCAATCTAGAGAATTATTTATCCTTTTTTTTTTCTTTTTCCTTTTTTTCTCTCTTTTTTTTCCCCCCTTCTTTTTTCGTTTTCGAGCGTACGTAGAACGAATGGAATAATAAAGTCTATCCGTTCAATCCGAATGATTAGACTTTCAGATGGGTCCGAGTTATTAAATACCTTCGATATCGAGACATTATATAATTCCATAGCGGAGGGATAGTGGAAATATATAATAAATAGGAGTTAGATTTATCGACTGATTGGTTTCGTTTGGTATACAACAACACACCTCGATTAATTTCTTATCCTTTTCCTTTTCTTGTTGCTTAAAACGCTTATAATTATCCACACACCGGCTACGTACAGCTAAACGATATAAAAAAGCAATTGCAATTTCACGGGTCTTAATGAGGTATACGCTTAATTAAGGATACATCTATCACTTGTGAAGCATGATGGTGCAACAACGTGCAAAAACATTGATCTTCTGACTTTTTACTCTATTATTTCCTGCTTCGAATGGAATGTAAACCATGTATCATACTAATTACACGGTTAAATCAAAAACACGTTTTACGTCTTACGAGAATTTATATAATTTATATAATTATATCATATAGATTACCATTATTACCAAAAGCAATTATTTATTCAATTTCGAAAATTTTGATAAAAGTTTTTTTTTACTCTTTCCCCCTTTCCTCCTTTTCTTTAAATTCTTTCTCTTCGAGTCCTTTACGTACCTTCATTTAGAGATTGACTTTATTAATCCCCGACGATACACGACCAATTTCCGAAAAGAAGTGAACGAAACGCTTACCTCCGTTGTGCTTTAAATCGTCCGCTTGACGATGGATGTCCGGCTTGGTCAGCATGGAAAGGGGATGAGCAGCTGTGCCACCAGCGGTTGCTGCGGCACCCGGCGGAATACCTAATCCGAGAAGTGCTGCGGAGGCTGACGTAGGAACGGGAAGACCAGCGCCAGGGCCGAGCCCGGGAAGGCCAGGTATACCTGGATGCGGGCCCATCGCGGCGCCAGGTGGTAGTTGTTGGGCGTGCACCTGCTGAAGAAGCCTTGGCAGGTCTGGCCTTTGTTGCTGTAACGGATCAGGAAAGTTTTCGACTTTTATCACCTCGAAAGAGCATCGTTTCCTCTCCCTTCTGTCAGATAAAAATATGACTACGACATTTCTCTTCCTTCCTTTCTCTCTCTCTCTCTTGAAATGTTTTTTTTTTGCATTTATTTTGAGCAGTTGTTAAAAATGATAATTTTATTGAAATTATAAAAAGACGGATTAACAAGTTAATAATTGTAAACGAAATCGATTTTATTTTTTTATCATAGGAGGATGAAATGGATATTCCAAGGTGAGCCAATTAAAATTATTTATCGTTCGAAAGAGAGATAAAATTAAAATGATAGGAGATAAGATTGGAAGAGTGCGTGTAATAGAAATGTATAATATATCAAACGAGTATTTATTGATACTTTTGTGAGAAGTTTTTATCGTCTTATTTATTGAAAACGTTGAGAAAAAAGGAAAAAAAAAAGAAAGAAAGAAAGAAAGAAAGAAAAAGAAAGAAGAATAAAAATAAAATGTTATAATAAAATCGATCAATCACTTTCAATTCGTAGAAAATATTTACGACAAGTTTATAAAATCGTCAATGATTAATCGTTGTAAAGTTTTTTTCTACGTTTCAACATGTGATTAAATCGATATAATCGACAAGTGTATCGAGATTTCTTCCGGATAAACGTTCCCAATCCAGAAATCTAATCTTTGAACAACAACAACAACCGATGACATGCCGATCCTGACGAGTGGCCCCGAGATTAGATTCGAATCGATGGAATTATCGAACACTGATGAAACGCGCCTCCGTTAACTATTTTTTATCGTGGAAAAAACGTAAAATCCTCCAACAAGTATATCGTTTCGTTCGATATCGCGATATCCGAGATAGGAAGAAAAACAGAAAGAGAAAGAAAGAAAAGGGGGGGAGAAAAAGAAACGAATCCTTCCATTCCACAATTCTCCGTTCGAAATCGCGCGACAAATCGATCTAAACACCTGTTCCCACCCCTTCGAAGGCCAGGCGGAAGAAAGGAAGAAAAGAGAGAAAAAACGTTGCAGTCATCGATCGTAATTTAATTTTCCCCAGGAGCCCTCTCGTTACCGTGCCGGGGGACACAAGTTTCCAGAGAGAGGGGGTACACGAATCACGGTGGCAAACTTCCATCCGCGGGTCCCGTTTAAATAACCCCCGGATTTCCCCTCCGCGAACCGGTGGAGAACCGGAGGAGAGGCCGACTGGTAAATCCCGAAAGCACGAAACAAGTGGCGGGCGGCGACTTTATTTGCGGCCTTTCCGCCAAACCACGAAGAGGAAGAAAGGGATAGAGAAGTGGCGGGAGGGGAAAAGTTTCGGTCATAAACGTACCTTCCCTCCTCCCTCGCGCCGGTAGTTTCCTCGTTAGTCGGGGGAGGGGGTGTCGGTTGAGTTTCAGACAAATTGTAGAGGCCACGCCGCGCCGTTTTAACGCTTAAGAGGTTCGAAGAGGGTGGATGGAAGAAGAAGAAGAAGAAGAAGAAGGAGAAAGGAAGGAGGGAAGGAGACTCGAAAGTAGGAAAAGCGCGCCATCACCCATCCACCACCCCTCTGGCAAACCGTGTACACTCGTTAAGGCAGGGCCGAATATTCCTGGGGAGTAGTTTGCCGAGATAATTAAATGGTTTAACGATATAATAAGAGAGACTGTCTGAGCCAGCCCGCAAAACACGAAAGAAAGAGAGGGCGAAAAGAAAGGCGAACGTAAACGTTTCCGAGCCATTCTCGGGTAAATACGATAATCCTGATCTCGGGATGCTGTCGCATTCCCCGTCCTGGCCCATTCGCGTTGAGAAGATCATTTGCGGCATGGACTCCGTCTAATGGCTCCACGTGGAAAGATTGGAGTTTTCCAGGAGAAAACTCTAGTGTGTAGTACTGTAGTGTGTTTTTTTTGAAGGGGACGACGAGCTTAATAACTCTTATCGATACTTAATCTCGTATTGTTATCGAGATTAACTCGATTTTTAACTTGGGTTTCGATTGTTTTATTATGCGTATTATCGAAACGACGTGTGCGATAATAAAATATAAACGAAACGCCAATTCCTACGAATATGATTCACGGTTTAGAAGTTTCTTTGAGATTGTAACCTGCTATAAAATTTTGTACAATTATTATACAATTCGGAGGCATTATTTTTTTTTTATAAAAAATACAAAAGCTGGGAAAACTTTTAATCACGTTCGACATTTCATTCTCGTTTTGTTAACGCTTTCGCGCTGCGCCGCGGAACAGGGCCCAACCCTCGGGTTCATGGAAACGTTTAAACGAAAAATTATTGCCGGTTTACCTCTCCTTCTTTCGTCCCGAAGTCAATTTACCTCGGCGAAAGAGTTAAAGCCGGCAAAGCGGAGTTATTTCAATCTGGAATTTTTGCGCGCCGAACGCGGTGGGTCTTCTTTTGTGAGTGGCGGCAAAAGAGGAAGTCATTACGAACCCCTTCATCTTCGCGCGAGCCTTCTTGCGGCACCTGCATCCACCAAGGCGCGAGCCTTGTTCTCAGCAGTTTTCACCGGTGTCGTTGATGCTTGCTGACTCAACCACCCGTGAAGATAGTGCCGTTAAAAGATCCAAAGGGATCGTCTTAACCTTCTTCTTCTTCTTCTTCTTTTTCTTCTTCTTTCTGTATCACACATCGTTGACGCTTGAAAAGCATCTTTTTGGCCCGGCTCCTTCCTTCACGGGATTATGAACGTCAGCAGCAGCATCGTCTGCGCCTTCTAACTTTATAAACAGATACCATTTTCTCTCGCTTCCGATCGATTTTCAAACCGAAAATCTCTTGAAAAGTGTTCGAATTAAGAATTCGATTCTTCTTTGAAAAATATTCAATAAAACTCTGAAGGAAACTAATGTATATATAAGATATTTCCGTTATCCGTGATCAAAACCAAAGTATAAAATCAATATTTATATATATGTATGTGCTATCTTGTTTACAAAAAACAGTTTTTTCAAGAAATTATTTCTTTCGGGATAAGCGTATAATTATATAGAAAAAGAATATAACTGTAGGATTCTAGGCGAAAAAAAGCAATTATGATTGATTTTCCATTAAATAACGAAGATATTAAAAATATATATCGATCGATAGAGGGTAATTGACGATGAAATCGTTCGCGATATCGAACGTTTCCACAACATTTTCATCTGTAAATACAATGTCGAGATAACGGACAAGTGTTGATTCGATGAAGAGGCGATTACATTTTGTAGTTGATAAAAGTCATAGAACGTCGATAAGGATCTCCTCCCTTCGAACAAATACGATATGATTTGGATGAAAATTGATAAATCACTCGAGGTGTGAAATTTATTATCAAAGCAGGAAACAAGTATTTGCCATATATATATATATATATAATTCATCGTAAGAAAGAAAAGAAAAGCGATAAATCCAATTATCGTTCCAAATATAATCTCACGGATTAACGTTTACGAAAGTAATATCCAAATCCCATCGATTCCCCGAGAAAAGACTCGAACGAGCGTCGATGAACGAACAAGTGGCGCAAACAAAAAAATGGACAAAATACCATCTATCCATCCAAAGAGAATCTAACCAAGAACAAAGAAAACGAGGAAAAACGAGATAAGCAGGGCGATTTAAAGCGCAGAATCCGAAGGATTTCGCTAAGGATTTGCCGCACGTAGCCCGACAACGCCGCGGATCCGTGGAAATTTCTATGGTCGAACTTAAACGAGAATGAGAGAGAGAGAGGGAAAATCGACGAAGGGGTGGTTGGAAGGCGGTTGGGTAGCAGGAATGCTGATTAGTCGGTGCTCGTGCGCCGTAACACTATAACCTATCCGGCAGGAAGACTCGGGGATAAGATTCGAGGGGGCGAGAAGGGTTGTGGAAGACGAGCGAAGAGAGGAAGAGAAAAGGGGTTGTTGCCGCGTCCTATCTATCTATCTATCTATCTGGACGGGGACGGGTGGTGAAACGGGGAGGGAAAGACGTGGGCAGAAGGTGGGGCGGGGAGAGGGAAGCCGGCGGCTTAATAGGGAGGAAATTGAGTGCTCGAGCAATATTGAGGAGGATTCGGGATTCGCCAGGATCGTATCCATCCGTCCGCTTTCGGATTCCTCGAGCGTGCACCTCGGCTTCCTCCTCCCATCGCCGGCGTGCGGCCAGGGGTTCTCATTCGCGGGACCGAATCGCAGGACCCTCACCCTCCTCCTCCTCCTCCCTGCCGCGGTATCCGTATTCCACGCGACGAAACGAGCCCCTGGCGGAAACGAGCTCGCGTAAATTTAACCCCCGAGCGGATTTGCGGCCTTCCGCCCAACTTTTACTCGCACGAGAGGTGTCCGTTCACGAGACTTATCCCGCCTCGACTCCTCGGAAGAAATTAATCAGGATGAGAGATTCGCGGTCGATTCATAGGGTAGGCAGTTTTTTAAGATAAATTTTTCAATACACACAATTGGTGTTGTTGGTCAATGTTTAAAATTAGAAATCGAGCCACTACCGTTATTCGGTACGACACGATAATTGTCTCGTTCGCGACAAATTTCGATCGTTTTTTAATTTAGAAATTTGTATCCGCCCGTGAAAGTAACGAAGCCTATATATAGCGTTAAAAAAAACCAAATAAAAGGCAGCAAAAAATAAATAAATAAATAAATAACACTCTATCCACAAATCGAATGGTGGTGGCGTATCGATTGCCGGCCTGATGTGGAAATTGATTTTCGCATTAGAAAGGCGACGGGATCGTTTCAATCTCGATCGGCCGCGAGAAATTTCGATTGTTTCGATGATGTTTGTTTTTCGTGTCATCGGCTACGTTTAATATTTAATTTGCGGGTATCAACTGCTCGATATAGTAATGTCGGTGGATAGTTTCCAGCCGGTAAATACAAACGGGCGAGTTACACGAGTTGTGTATGCGAACGCGACTGTTTGTAAGTTTAATCGGTATCGAATGGGAAACATGAAAATGATCGGCTCGGCGCTTTGTATTTTCATATGCGTCGCACGAATGCGCCCCTCCCCTCTTTCAACATCGATCGTTACCTACAATTATCATAATGCAATTAATCGAGTATTTAATCTTCTATTTAATTATTTACACCTTTACGCATTTACCGTTTCTATCCACTCGAGAAAAAATAAAAGGTGAGCGAGGTGAAGAAAATGAGAGATCGAAATTCCAGAAATATAAAATTTTTTTTACAACTTCACCGTATTGATAATCTTCGACGTCACAATTTTCAAACATTGCTCTTCACAATTTTATTTTCACGCGATTGATCGACGTACGTAATTCTGAAATCGAAGTAATACTCGTTAATATTAAATTGCGAACGAATTAACGATAGAAACGATACATGCAAAACGACGTATATACCGCTTAATCCGTATTAAAGTAAAAATTAACAAATTCGCAAGTTTTTCGTCAAAATCATCAAACGCCTACAATATTAATAAACAGATCTCATTATTGCTCCCAGCAATGAACACCCCTTCGTCGGTTTCATTCGAAATTCCCATGTCTCTCCCTCCTGAAATTTTCTCGTGTCCGATTAAACTCCACATAAACGACGATACACGCACGTGCGCACTCGCCATCCGCACACACACGCGCGCGTTCATCGCAGCGGGTAATTTATCTTCCATTGGCGTGCACTCACCCCGATAATGGCGTTGAGCTCGGTCATGGTCACTTGTTTGGCTCTGTCAACAGCAGTAGCGACTTGTTGTTGGTGTTCCTGCGAGAGAAATGGCAGGATCTGAGCAATTATGGCGTTTAACCTCTTCGCTATCTCTGTCTGAAAGCAGAAAGGAGAACGATCCTTATTAAAGGGTAAACCGTTTTCAACGGGTTGATCGGCCAACCGTGCTCCTGGCTCTTAATTCAACTACGGGAGGATAACGATTGTCCTTTCCCCTCACTCTCCCTCTCCCTCTTTTCTTTTCTATGTTCTACGTCCGAGAACCGGGGTATCAATCATCAACCGTGACACTCCCCCGGCTCGTGATCGTGCATTACTTAATTCGAGTTTTATTGAGTCCACAGGCTTTCTCGATTGATCGTTTAGCTCGAATCGTCGGCCTGTGCGCGCGTGATTTATATCGCGGTTCACGCGTCAATCCAGCGACACGCGTATAGGTAATTGACTGTTATTATCTCTCGTTCGCGTGACAGCGTGTATTCACGGGGAATATATTCGAGGGATGGGGAGGGGAATTAAATACAGATTCTGGAAATTCCTATTTCGTCGCAACAAACATTCGCGGTTCTCTGCAACCGCGAAATTCTTTTTTCTCTTTATTCTTTTTTTTAGCATCATTATCATTCCTCGTTTCTTTATAGATAATTTTGGATAGATCGGCCGGCCCGGTTTTGGGAAAGGGATTTGCATTCATCGTGCCGTTTAATAAATGTTTCATAATTACGAGATACCCTCGAAATTTAAACGGCACGCTACAAAATTACGATAAATGAATAATGCAGTAAATATTATTGAATAATACAAATAATAATAATGAATGATAATATTACAACGATAATACTGAATATTCCAGTACAAATGAATAATTTATGACAAATAAAACGTATAAATGGATATCCTGATATTTATAAAATACCGAATACCCGCCCGATATTCCCGTCACGTTTGATATATATATATATATTTCTTCGCAGCATTGATAAATGCTAAAAAATTTACGGAAGAACGATTTTGTGAAATTATATTATTATGACAAAGAGAGACCGCTGGGGAACGTTAGGTAAGGTAAGGGTTGGCTTAACGCCACCCCTTGCGAGGGAAGAACGAGTAGAGCAGGTGTGCCATATTTGGTCGAGGGTGTTTACGACACCCCGAGGCCAGAACAGACTGATGGGGATTAAATTAAATCCACGCTGAATCGGCGGTAGCTTCCTCTCTCTCTCCCTCTCCTTCTTCCTGGCTCAATTTTCGTCTCGACTGATGCCGACGGGCATTACCTGTATCTGCCATCACTTTGGCCGGAAATTAAGGTCGGTCGACGAGCTGGAAAAGTCATGTGTCGCGGCGGTACACCGGAAAACCGTCAAGTGTTCCGGGCAAAACTGGCGAGCCCTTCTTCATCCTTGATTGTCAACTCGTTTAGACGTGCGTTGTAATAGGATCAATTAGATATAGGGTGACAAGTGAAGAAATTTGTATATACTGGGTGAGTCAGTTGTAACGGGAACGACAGATTTATCAGAAATGTATTTTTATGTGATTAAGAAGGAAAAGAAGGTTTATTTTTCAGAGGTTCGTTAAAATGCAAATGCGAATATATGAAAATTATGCTTGAAAATTGAGCTATTTTTTTTCGAAAATTTACATAAAGTTTCTAATTCGAGGTTCGCGTTGTTTCTTCATCGTTGAACGCTAAATTTAAATTTTGCACGGAGGAGATTGCGTTTGATCGGACTCGAATTTTAATTGGTTTCAACTTTAACGAAGCCGCCGCATAATTGGGAATAATAATTCGATTAGTGCGTGTATTTAATCGCGCTAACGTTTGTAAAGAGATCGCGTGGGTTAATTTCGACGACGCGACGTAAATCGATTTTAATCGATGGCGAAGATGTTAATTGAGAAGTGGAAAATTTAAAACGAGTTTATGATCGTTGCACGGAATTGTGGAATTTAGAGAGTTCTGAGCCGATCAATGTTATCTCTTGATGTATATAATATAATAATAAAATAACGTGTACAATAATTGCATCCATAAAGTAATAAAGAATTATGCGACACATAGAAATAACAATCGAAAGAATTGTATCATATAAAGATTAAATTGATAAAAGAATATTCTTTATAATCCATCTTTTGAAACATCAAAGATTCGAATTAATAACACCGTGCAATACGTGCGTGCGTTCCAAAGAAATTCTAATAAACCGTTATAATAACCGCATAAAGTAAAACACCAATCGATAACAACAAAGAATATCTTATTCGATGTATTCCCTCCCTGCGTTTCAACTTCATATTTTCTGAACGATTATCTTTTCATTAAAATCGTCACAGAGTCACGTACGATAACTTTTAATTGTCAATCTTATATATTTCACAAGAATTCTTCACAATCTCTACAATCCTCGATTCCCAAAATCTCGACAATTATTCCCCTAAAAATAATAATAAAACCAAGATGAAATATGCACACAATTGAATATACAAAATTACTCCCGGGAATTCCTCGATTATACTTGTCCCTCGGCCAAACAGGATTGGAAAATAAATATCTCGACGATCCTCCCCTCTTCGCCCGTGTCTTCTCGCAAGACGAAGGCATGCGTGCGCGTAACAGGAAGGCGAAACTGGTTGTCCACCGAGTTTGGACACGAGACTGTATAAACCCGTCTCGGTAAACACGGCCATCCTTCCTCCTCCTCTCATCTCCTCCATTTTCACGCTCCCTCCCACGCACCCCCTGGGTGTCAAGCAGCAGCGGGAAAACACGAGCATCGCGGGCTGCCAGCGTCCGTTTTCACCGCCGCTTAAACGAGCCTCGGATGCTAATTGAAATATCGCGCGGCCACTAAAATTCTTGGCAAGTTTCCCTCTCTCTCCCTCTCTTCCTACTCTCTCGAGGGGAGGGGAGGGGAGCCGACGAACGAGCGGAAAGGAGGAGGAAGCGGGAGTTGTTTTAATTACCCGTCGCCCTTCTCGACGCTAGTCATTAGTGCCGCTAATTATAACGTGTGAGGGGGGAATGAGCTGCGGAAACACGATGTTGCGATTTCCATTGTTTTTTTTCTTTTTTTTTGGAGGGGAAATAATTCCTCTTTAACACCTTGTCCGAGGGGCACTTACGTATGGGGCGATGAAAGGGACTGAATATTTTTTATTATCGCTATGCGAATTTTTGGGGAATCGAAAATCTGTTGGACAGATTGAAACTTGTTGTTGCTCGCGTCATGAGAAGTTGTTGACAAGATATCTCGGGTAAAATTATTAGAGACGGATAAAATGGGCGAGTTTTTTTTATATCCATTTTGTTTTCAAACGAAGATTGAATTTTATGTTCAATTTCTTTTTATGTTTATTGTGTAAAATATTGTACGTGATTGCACGTAAGAATTAAAGAGACGATAATTTTTTTTCAAATATTGCTCATCGCTCGTCGATGAAAAAGATTAGATTTTTTAAGATTTATGTATATATATATATTATAAAATTAAAATGTTTAAGGAATTTATTTTATTTTTTTGCTTAAAATGAATTATGTAAAAAAAACTTGTTCCTCTTATCGTTCTAAAACTTATTTTTAGTTATGCAAATGTAGATTTCAGCTAGCTGTTTGCAAGTTGCAATGTTAATCAGCTAGCCTTGTATCGAAGTTTTTTTCCTATAAAATCAGATATTTTTGAAGTAAATTAATATTTAATCTCATAATAATTTAATTAATTCTCATAATCCATTATTTAAAGATAAATAGTATCCTTCCTAATGATCTAATAAAAAAGAATAAAAAAAAAATTTATATAAAACTGAAATATAATTCGTAAATTTTGATTTAAACATTATATAAGATTTACACATTTTAATTTTTACATAAAAATTAACTTTAAAATCGAACTTTGAATCATTCTGTCAATTTTTTCTTTAACTTTAAAATATATAAAACTAGAAAAATCCACGTTACCAATTTTTCCCCATAAATTTACTCAGAGAAAAACTTATAATCTCATTTTCTTTATTCCTCTTAACTATGAAACATCAAAGCACTTGCATTACTATGAAACAATAAAACAATAAGCAAAAAAAAAAAAAAAAAGAAAAAAAATCAACAAAAATCCACTTATCAAATTTTCCTCTCACTCTTTCTTCACGTTTCTTCAACACAAAATTCGTTACCACGAGAGATATACATAATTCCACTCCATTCAATAATGAATTTCGCTCAACAATTCCAACGAAATAATTTGCATAAACTTTCTTCAAGCATCGCAAAGCACCACCAATCTTTCATTTATCCCCAATCGTCATCCCTGTCCCTATTGAAAATCACTTTGCACGAACAATAAAACAAAGAATACCCAACCTTTCCGCAAAAGCTTCTTCAAATTGTATTGTTCTCCCGAGTTCGTGGCGCGCAAAATTCGCCTTTTAAATCCCCGCTGTGCGGGTGGTGGTCACAAAGGGTGCAACGAGAAGTTTCGCGTTAATTTCGACCGCGTTGATACAATTTCACGGCGCATAATCAAGCAGCGGGGGGGTTGAAAGAATCCTCCTCCCCCTCGCGAGAAGGAAAGGAATGGAAAAATCGCGCGAGAGGCGAGACAAGATGGAGGGAGACGTACAAGGCGTAATTGCGTTGCCAAGAAGTTTTCTCCGGTTGAAGAGGTAACCAAGGAAATAATGAATGGCTCGGATGCTTTAGTCAGCGCGCGAAGAAAAGGGTGAAAAGGAATAAAAGGTGGAAATAGAGGGTTGGTCTGAACGGAGAGGAGGGGGTGGGGGGGGGGGGAGAGAGTTTTGGCGCTGGTAGCGGCGCTCATTGTCCCGGATTTCACACGGCAGAGATGAAAACCTTGTCCGGAATGAATTTTTTTCCCTCCCTGCCGAGGCCAAATTGGACCAAGAAGATTGCCAGTCTCTGACTGGCTACGTGTCCCCCTTTTTTTCCGCTGCAAAAGACACTCTATCCGCTTCCGCTCGAGAGATTGCCACCAACGAATACTCCTCCGATGCTACTAGAGTACGCTCGACGAAAGTCAAATTTCTTTCAACTCGCTTTTCCGATATTCTTGATTATGCTCCATGACTTTTTAAATCTTATTTTATTTTATTTTTTGTAGATTGGTGCGTCAAAAAAGTCTTTAATATCAAGAATGTTTAATCCTGCGACAAGTACACAAGATGTATTTCCGTATTATACAAAAATAAAAAAGAAAAAAAAGTGAAACACTTTACAATATTATTAATCAATGAATCGAATTAGAGGAAAAATTTTTTCCCATTTGATATATGTACGCTCGTATAAAATATTTATTTCGTCATCGATTGAATAACAAATTCGTGGAGACAAGAAAGAGGCTGCTCGTAATATCGCGAAACCCTCAAGAAGCTTTGGGAAAAGTGGCTGCACTCCGCATTTCCGCGTCGACACGGATCTCCGTCGTACGCCACGTGAAATAAGCGTTTCTTGGAATCCAACACACGCACAACAAACACCCGTCTGGCGAAAGCTGGCAGCAACATTCACGGGATGAAAACGCAAAGCGACAAAGTGCCGCCGATAAAATTCTTCGCCGGTAAAACGGTGACGTGAACCGAATACTCCCCTTCCATCCCGCCTACACAACCGATATATCTCGATATACAGCCGATAATCTAATACCTGCGTTCCTGCGAGTAATCCCGATGATAAGAAGGAGAAAAAGACGGATCTGGATGCGATGATATCGAGCGATATCCCGATTTTCGTTTTCGAGATGAAGTTTTGAAGGGGATGAGTCGTGAGAAGTTGAGAAGAAGAAAAAAGAAAATTGGATTTTTCTTTTTTTGTTTAATTTTCGACCATTTATCAGGGAAGATTGTGTAATGAATCGGAAATCGAAGAAAGGAAAGATGGATTCGGGGGTTGGATGATGAAGAAAAATTGGATATTTTTGTTTCACATTGTGGATCGTTAATTAATTTTTGATTTTAAATTAGTCGATAGGACGATCTATTAATGTACGTAATATCACGAAGATTATTATTATTAAATTTCGCGTTTAATGTTTCAAAATACTTTTAATTTAATGGAGGACTTATGTACACGAAAGGGTAATAATATCATAACGTGTTTGAAAAAAGGAAAATTAAAATTAAAATCCTCTTTTTATCCTCTTTCGTTTGAGAAAAATGAAAGAAATTTCCAATGATTTTAGAATAACATGAAAAACTTTTTCAAGTATAAAATTAGAGTTAAAATTACCTCATCGAACAAACATCATCTGATAAATCGCGAGAATAAAACTTACTCGTGTACTTTATTATTTTATAGCAAAAGCTTCTCCTCGTATTTCCTCAGCTTTTTATCATCGAAAAGTGCTCTATTATTGTCTTCGATAAACAGTTTATCCGTAACTAGCGTGTTCTTTACGACCTCCCACGCCTCGAAATTGCGCCTCATTATAGCCCACGTGAAAGCAACCGCGTGGATTATAAATAGGATCCTTTATTCTCGAATGTTTCGAATTAAACTGTGACGTTTCCATAAAGAACTTTTAACTTTTAACTTTTATTTTCTTTTTTTTTTTGCATCGATGCAAAACCAAGAGGAATAAAATGATAATACATTCGCGAAAACTTCTTCGAAAAATACAGAAGTAAATACAAAATAAGAAATTGTTCGGTCTTATTCGTTAGATTATAAATAATTTATGCTCATTGTTAAAATTATAACATTCACAATATATTAAATATAAGCCACAACGAGTTTATTTTAGTCTTTCGAATCGATTCATCGAAGGTATCCAACGAATACGCGTACAACAATATTTATTAATTTCGAGTGAGTCCAAAAGCAGTTGTATCAAAAGTATTATTAAATTATCAAAGCATTTTCCGTGGAAAAATAATCAAACGAGACATTGTGCGACATGAAATATATACATATATATATATACATACACCTTGATATTTTGTTTGGCCCATGTTCTTTTCGCCCGAGCTCGGACAAAGTTTCGTTCCGCGATGAACCATTGTTTGTTATTGCTTTCGTAAAACAAACACGCGTGGACGTTGCTACAAAGGTGATGATAACAAAAATCTAAGGTGGTATACAACTGTTTGCGTTGGAATCAGCCGACGCGTAACGTCGAACTTCGTAAACCACGTACAGAAATAGTAGTTGCCGGCGTAAATTTATTTGAATACTCTCTGCTCGTCGCGCCTTTTAATAAAACGGATGATTCCTCGATATATATATATATATATATAAAATTATTACAATTCTAATCCAAGGAAATTTTTTTCTTTCTCTTCTGAAAAGAAAAGATTTTCGGTAAAATATAATTATTTAAAGGAAGAGGGAGAGTAAACTCGCTTTGGCGTTTGTATACGACATAAATAAATTTTAATTTGGAATAAACTGTTCATCAATCTAGTCTTGTGCGTTGTATCCGTTCTAAAATAGTTATTAAAATCGGAATCGCTCGCTCAAATGTTTACGTTTAACGAAATTCGTTATTCCCACGGGCCAGGATACACTCAAGTAAAATATTTCCACCTTTGCCGGGATTACATTTTAAATTTTACGTAAACACACAAAGAAAATGGTCGTGTAAATTCAACCTCGCGCGCCGTGAAATAAACTCTCTTTCTCTCTCTCGAAAAATAAACTTACCAAAGTTCAAAGCTGCCTGGAAGAAAAAAAGAGGATCTACATTTTTTTTCAAACCGGTAACACGTAACGAGATGGTTGCGAAACGTGAGGCAAGAAAGGAAGAAATTATTTGAAAAATAATACGCGCTACACATTTCTGCGCGAAAAAAGCTTTCCCCTGTTAACGACCACTTTTTTGTTACAATCATTAGCAACTAATTTGCTGCACACCAATAAAGAAGGAAATAGAATAAAATTTAATTTCCAAAGTACAAATATTATTATACAAAACGTACAAAGTAACGTTCGAATTATCATTTACAGATACTTTCTTACAGCTCTATAAAAGACACGAAATTTTTACCACCTATCTATCAAAACAATTCTCACACGTTATACTTCATATTCCGCTGTAAACGCGTCAAAACGCACCCAACATCGTATCACGTATCATTTCACATCCTCACCGATTTCGCTTTAACCCTCTCCCTCCTTACACTCACCCGCTTACTTACTCGTCTGCCACGACGCATTCGGGACACGTTTAATTGAAGAGTCAGCAGGCAACGGTAGCGCGGAGAGCGGGCTGGTTATAAGCTTGGGCGGAAAGTTTGCGGGGTTTGGCTCGATATGTACGAGGGAGGGGCGGAGAGAGAGAGAGAGAGGGTGGTAAAACGGCCCGTTACTCGGCACTAACGAGTAAACCAGCAGTTGCTCGTCGGACTTTCCCCGGTATTATGCTACACGAGCAAATAAACCGGCGTGTTCGGCTAACTCCCTGGTTTCTGGTAAGCCCCCTATACACCGGCTCCACTCCGCTGTAAAGCCCGGCTAACGTCCGCGTGATTGCAATATTCCGCGGCTTGTGGAGCCGCCGCCGCCGCCGGATGTATCCGCCGCGCGACCGTGTATCCCCTCCCCTCTCGACGCCGTCGCTTCGCCTACGTTAAGGCAAACCCTCGACAACCACGATCCGCACGACAAGCGGCGAAAATTTCGTTGTCCGTTCGTAGAAGGAGGAGAAAGTTGAATTTAAGAGAGAGAGAGAGAGTCGGCGCACAGAGATGAGCAATTATTAATCGAGATTGTTTCATCCGTTTTCCGTTTTTGGATTTTATGATACAAGTTGATAATTCGGTTTGAAAGGAGATAGGGTTATTTATATGGGTAGGGTAGTAGGTGTTAACGGAGAGAAGGGATAATTGTATATATTTTTGTTGCCATTCTCCGTTCGGACTGAAGTGAATCGGGACGGGAAGAGTTTTGAATCTCGCGGTCGAGTGAAGTTGGCCGGTTATCGAATCAGGAAAGCGGTAGTCAAATCGGTGTTTAGCAGACTTGGAACGTCGTCAGTTTGGATCGTAGTCAAATTGAGATGAATTCGGAGTGGGGAGGGATCGCCGATGCAGCGAATTTGAAGGATAGTCGAGCGAAAACGTGGCTAATCAAATGCATAGTCGAACCGAAACGGGACCGACTCGAATATATACTCTCGTTGAAAATTGAAACGTTCCAAATTTGAAACGAAGTTAATTTAGGACAGCCTCGTTACTCCTCCAACCGAATTCTATTAATCATTCATAATAAACGCGCGAGAAGGCTACTTCGACAACGGTCGTGTTCGACTGCTCCTCCTCCTCCTCCTTCCATCCTGCGTAAATATTATCGTTTTTCCCCACAACGATTCCACGCACGTGCACCACGCGTGGCTTCGTTATAGCACAACGGACGAGTCTTTTTTCTTTTTTTTTTTTTTTTTTTTTGGTTTTTTTATTTCGAAAAAAATTTTAAATTGGTATCGAAATGATAAAGTGAATAGCCCGGACAAGGGTGCGCGCGGATGCATTGCAGTTGTGCAACGGGTTTACGATAAAACCGGGGGGAGGGGGAGAGAGAGGATATACAGGAGGAACCGTTGAAAACTCATCGGCCATTGTGCTCGTCCGCCGCACCGAAAGTTAGGTTTAATCAATTTAGCTTTCTGTAACCAATCCTCGTTCTGCTGCAAACTTCTACGCCAACAGCGCGCGCTCACGTTACGGAAAGGACAAATGAATTGTTGGTACAATGCGGAAATTCTGTTTGACTCTCTCTGTCGATGGAATAAAAGAATGGAAAAAAATTAGGGAACGTGTCTCTGAAAATATCGAATCGAACATCTTCGTTCTCGATGCTCCGATCCTTTGAATCTTACTGTTGTTATTATTTATTCGCTGCGATCCTGCGATAAAAATTACGGGATAAATTTGTAAACTGAGTATAATACGTGGTCGCGTCAATTGTTGGCGCGATACCGATTACTCATTGTTCGTGACGGAAACTGGACTTAATCAGCTCGCTTTATTCTCTCTTTCCCTTTTTTCGTTCGCATCGAGGAAAATAATAACCGGTTGCATCGCGATGCGGAATGATTAATGCTTTATCTGTTATCTAGCTTAGCCAGTTACGCGGCTGAGGAGAGATCCTTGGTATAGAAAGTTAGCCCGCCGATGATCGATGCGTTAAGAAATCCGAAAGGCGTTGAAAAGTGGAGGAGAGAAGGGGGGAGTGGGGAAGGGAACGATAATTGAACGCGAGCATTTAGAAATTTCACTTTTCGATCTCTCCGGGTTGGGCTCGGGCCCATCGGCCGCGATTAAACCTGATCGATCTGTTCAGAAAGCGCTGATACCGCATAACGAGATAGCCAATTTATACGCGGAACAATTCCCACGCTTACTTTACATAAAGAAACTTCATATTATTCGTAACCGGCCGGTATTATTCTCGCTCCACGATCAATTATCCGGCTCAAGAAAATTAGTATTTTCCCAAGAATCGAATTTCCATCTGGGAATTGAGAGTCATGCGAGATCTCACGGCCATCAATGTTCATAATCCCTCGGTAAAAAAAAAATTAATGTTTCTTTTTTTCTTTTTACACACTGTCGATGTGTAAATATGGTAATTTATGGAATCTCTGTATCCGTTAATGCAATAATAATTGTTATTTGATAATAAAATCGATCGCGATATTCGATTAATATTCATCGATATTCAAGATATTATTATGAGCAATCTCTTTAAATATAAACGTAACAAAATTTACCTTTCAAATCTCGATTGAACTCTGTCAAAAATTTTTGGAAATACTTGAATGAAAACGATTAGAAAGACGATTAGAAGCTTGTCCTTTGAAACGCTTTTTTCATTTGTCTCGATACAATCTTCCGGTTCGCGAGATATCTGTTAAGAAAAAGATAATTTTTTAATTAATACTCGTTGAAACTCCCTCGTCTCATTGACCCATTCCTTTAGTTTTATTCCTGGAATATTTATTATGGGGAGAGGCGGAAGAGGTTCTCACATTTTGCGCGAAGACTCTAATGTGAAAAGATAATAAACAGCCACTTTTATTCTCGATTTAATTCAATTTCCTATTTTTTTTTCCACGCACGGATCGTCGACCGATATAAATTAAACGAAAAAGGAGAGAAAGGGGGACAAAAAGAAGAAAAAATAAAAAAAAAGGAAAAAACGGATACAGAATAAAAACAGAACCATCCCCTCCATCCCCTCCCCCCAAAAAAGCAGCCGTTTCGGCAACGCTGTCATGCGTGACGAATATACGTTGTCCACGATTTATGGAGAGAATTGCGGGCAGAGAGTAGCGGCGATGCAGGTAGAAGGCGGGGGCTGGCTAGTCGCGCCGAAAATTGCTCGTATAAATATTAGAGCTCGCCATTGTCATTCGGTTAATTTTCCGCGGTGTTGGTTGTGTACCGCGTCAGAAAGGAGGACGGGTACGGTTTTGCTCGTGGCGGCGAAACAACGGGGAGGAAGAGAGGAGGGACGAAGGGAAAAACACAGATATCCCTTCCCCTCCCCTCCCTTCTCTCGATGGAATTTTATGCGCTCCGCGTTTTCGACGCAGCGCGCACACGTGGTTCGGCCGCATTTTCGTTGCACCCTCCCCTCTGGCTCACCCTTACGCGTTACTTCGACGATACACGATCGGCCAACACCGAGAGACGCATACGTGTGCCTAGCGCGTGAATGCACACGCGTTTGAGAATGGAACTGGTGGAGGGAAAAAAAAAAAAAAAAAAATGGGAAAAAGGGAAAAAATAACAACAGAGCAAACGATTCGTGTAACATGGACTACGGCCACGAGTAATGTCGGGGTGGTAAACGAGTTATCGAGACAAAAGTTACAGCTGTTACGCGTGCAGGTCTGGGAGCCGCGAAAATGGATACGGCCGATGACGCGAGATGGGCGCGAAAATAATTGTTGATCCATTCATTGGAATCGTGCGTTAACGATATTTGTGCATTTTTTTTTTAGAACGTGTTTGAAAGGAATTGGGAACAGGATGAGAGAAGGATGATGATCCAATATTTGCGAGATGTTTAAGGATCTCTTGGCAAGTCATAAGCTCTTTGGCATGAATTTAAAGTTAACAATTGGTATATACGTTCATCCTTCTTGCGATGAAAATTCCGATCGAAGTAAGTGAATCGATTTTTGAACGATATGTTATAAATATTCCGTAATTGGGGATAACTCGACCCTTTCAAAGGATTCGTCCAATCTCTGTTCTAAAAAAAAAAAAAAGAAAAAGAAAAATTCTATCGCTTTTGCACGCGAATAGGCATCCTCTTTCCGCCTATCGCTAAAAAATACGAAAAAACGTTCTCGATCGTACAACCTCGATCGAAAATAAAACCATCGATGAGAGTAGGATCGATGACTGATCATGCGTACGGCTTGAGAACAGTCTGAGAGGTTAAGCTTTGAAGACAGAGGGTAATCGACAACGTCGAGAGGAGGGCCGACCATTATGTGTGAATGTTCGAGGGTAAACAGGCTGCAATCAATTCAGGGGTTCATCGTGGCTGCTCGTCGAGGAGAGGGATGACTTCGAGTGGTCGCTGCGCACAGAATGCTCCTGCACGTCTCTCTCCTCTCCCTCTATCTCTTTCTCTCCCCCATCCGTGTGTCTTTGTATATACATCTGAATCCAAGGGATCCAACCAGAAAGCAAGATATACACGGAAATAGGGGGAGAGAGAGAGAGAGAAACAGATACGGATAGGGGAGAGAAGGAGAGGAAGGGAGGTCATTGTTACCTGCAGCACAAGCCAGCATTGGCATCAGTCGGCGACATAGGCGCTTTGGTATCGTCTGTGCAAAGGGGAGAGAGAGAGGGAGAGGGAGAGACACGGCGAAGAGGAGGAGGAGGAGGAGGTAAAGTGGACTTGCTACGAGATCATAGAAGGAGATGGAGAAAGAGACGACGGAGGAGAATAAGTGGTACTCGAGCTCCAATAGGGGCGGAGGAGAGAATCTGACAGACGGCGAAAGATCGGGATGTTTGGATGTTTGAACGTCAGAGTGCTGAGGCAGCACTCGAGCTTTCCACCCCCTCTCCTCTCCTCTCTTTCTCCGCTTCTCGAGTGGCCGACCCCCAACGTTGTACCACGATACAACGGGTGTCCATAGTTACTTAACTTTGATTAAGCGGCAATCTGATGTTTCTGCTAACCATATGGATACGGATCCGACGTTGGATGAAAGTAGAGACTTTGTTGAAATATTGAAAAATTTTGATCGATTGTAAACTGCATGTATATCTTCTTGTTCTTTTATCCCAATTTGAAGAATTCGCGTTCGAAATGAATTATTTCGATTTAATCTCGTTAAAGAAGTATCGTGGATTTAACGATAATAAGGTTGATCGATAATTATCATCTACTAGGAAAAATTATTATTTCTCGCGATTATTGTTGGTTTTCAGATCACGGCAGGAGCTCATTTCACCCCTCTCCAATTTGGTGTCAGATAGATATGGCCACTTAACCAACGTGATTCTGGTTGAATAGGGTAAACAAGAGCTATTAACTAACTAGCTCTCGGCTAGTAGATGATAATCCTTCATCCTGTACAACCTGCCAACTATTAGAAATTAAAATACAAATTCTTAATGATTCGCGAATCATTAAATAATGAAACAGCCTGTATCTTTTTTTTTTTTTTTTTTTAGATCCGAAGAATCATCATCATCATCATTATTGCAAATATTTATAACAATACTTTTTCCTTTCGAATTATAATCACATACGAATATTATAAAAATTTACTCGAGATCTCGAGAGGAAACGATAGACGATAAAGATTAAATTAGACGGATTGTTAAGAAACGGTTTCGTTCGACGAATCCCCCGGAAAGAATCCAATTTCGCTCTTGTCGAATAAGGAAAAGTGGGCCGATAAGATAGCCGGGAAGGAAAAACACGATCGAACGGAGCACTTGTATATTACTCGACCATTCTACGACAGCGGCTAAAGATAAAGAGAAGAACGAGAGCACAGGAACGTCATTCTTCCCCCAACTGTGTCCAACTATGAGTAATCGACGTATCGTTATTGCTACGCACGATAAAAAAAGAGAGATCCACGAGTGAGCGCGCGTCGATCATCGATCTTCTTCGCCTCGATGTTCTTCATCTTCGAGACCCTTTTATACTTTTTCAATTGCAATGGATAAATATTCACGATGAAAAAGAAAATGGAAAGGGAAAATCCTCGCGAGTCAATATTAGACAATATTGTAAATCAACGTTTAAAACAAAATCCAACGAAATTGCACGTCTTTCAATGATCGATATTCACTAGAGAAAAAAATTTTCATTTCTCGCACAAAGCGCGAATGAAGAAACACCCGAATATATATCAAAAAGATTGTTAGAATAAAATTTCTTTTATCCTCTATTTTCTTAAAATACCTAGAAACATTAACAAATCTTGAAAAAGAAACGAAAAAAATGTACTTTTATTACAAATTACAAGTCTCGTGAACTCGCAATCTTTCTCCCCATCTTCCTCGAGCACGACGATGTTTCGGTCCAGCGAGGCTTGATCGAGGAATGATCGATCAGCGTGTCAGTAGGTTACGGGCGGGCAAATTAGCGGCACTCAGGATATTAGACACGAGCGGGAAAGAGGAGAGAGGGAGGGAGAGAGAGGTCTTCTCCACACGTAACCACGAAAGTGGCGGTAGCAGTCAATAACAACGGCGAGGCTTGGCTGGCGAGGCTATTAAGAGGGACGCGGCGTGGCAGGTATCGGAGAGGAAACTGGTTGCCAGGAGAGATTGCCGCCTCCAAATAGGTTCTCGATGAGAAAATCGCGTTATCGCGGGCCGGGATATACCTCCTAATAAATTACTAGGCTGCAATTTGTCGTAAATAATCGATCGCGCGTACACGTTTCCGGGGAGGGACCCCTCCCCCTCCCTTAACGCCCGTCGTGACGATGATATAGCGTCGACGATAAATTCTGACCTCGTCGAGGCTCGATCAAACCGGTGAATCTCTCTGATCCCGATGCTCTTCCGCCTCGAGAAAGAAGCGGAAAGACTTATCCGCGCGGAGGATCTAATTTGGCGGAGGTCTATCCTCCTCCTCCTCCTCCTCCTCCTCTTGTCCTCCGGCTGATGGATCGTGACAAATGAATCTCGATAGGAGGCTATTCAATTACGACAACGGTGGCTTTCGATAAGATGCGATTTCGAATCACCGATACCCCAGGTCCCAATAGAATATCCCTCACGGCTTTTCAGCTCTCACACCGCGTTTTCGCTCGAGTAAATCGAGACACAGTTTCTTTTGCACTCAAGAAAACTTTGTTCTCGAATAATAATATACGCCCAAATAAATCATACCTATCCCCGAGACGCTGAAAAAACGAAGCGCGCAAAATTTCCAATCCCACTTTTACGAATATTTCCGCGTCATCCTTCCAACGGCAAACGAATAAACCGAAGAACAAACTGTGAAAAGAGGGGGAATTCCTTCCTTTCCATCACCGCAAGAACACGTAGAAGAATGATGGAAGAATACCAAGAACGAGGAAGAGAAGGAGAGGCGCGTTTCGGCCCGATGCATTATATATCCCGTTGGTGTGTGCGCGTACAGTGGTCGCTCTCTGGTCGAGGCGATGCCGAGCCAGCAGAGACCGCTAAGCACACCTGATATGTTCAACCCTCTTGTTCGCCAACCCTTCGTGTCCGCTCTCTCGCCTCTCGTCCCTCGCCCACGCGCAGCCAGAGAGAGAGAGACACGTGGCGAACGCGATATAGACGGACGCACACCTATGCACACTCACGCGGACAGGAGAAGCGTGTACACAGAGACTGACCCTTTCCTTTGCACCGTGGGGCAGGCCGCTTTCGAACCGCAAGCCGCAACGGGCTACTGCCTTGATTAAACGCGCCATAGACCGCCATTATCGCTGATTGCGCTAAACATTAACGGCCTGGCCGCTGAAGCTGACCTCCTATCCTCGCTCTCTCTCTCTCTCTCTCTCCCTATTCTTCCCTTTGGACAGGGAAACAGAGCACGAGAGAGAGAGAGAGAGAGACTATTCTCTCTCGATTTCGAGTCGAGATTCGTGGTGGTATTCTAGTGTAGCCGGCCACGATTATTGGGCTGGCATGTACGTTAGCCGTGGAATAGGTTCCAGATGGGATTTCCACCCTCCCCTCGGCTTCGAAGAGGGAATCTTGGAACACAGCCGCGTGTTACTCGGTTTCGCGAATCGTGTTTGCAAGCGAATTTACTTGCCGCGATTCCACGATCTTTTATCACACGGATCGGCGGAAATATAATTCTTGGTGATTCTCGATCGTCGTGATTAGACGCATGCGCACACGCGTCGAGTCGAAAATTTAATCGAACGATCGATCGGTCTGTATTCGAAACGTTTCGATGTATTATCGGTCCAAATCTTTTTAAATTTAATCGGCAAGTGATAAAATAGTATAAATGGCTTGATATTTCGGGATATATATATATATATATATATAGTTTGGGATCGTTGAAAATTCGAATTGGTTAATTTATTTACGGGGATTGTTGAACAGATGATTCATACAAATTAATGCCGATTCAATTACCATCCGCTACATTTCGTAAAATAGAAAATCGGTATCGGTTGTAAATTGAATTCTTCATTGGTATGAATATTGTATTCGGCGAGAGGGACGGCCGGGATTAATAGCGCGTAATAGCATCGAGCGTCGATTCATTTTTATTTTCTCCGCCTATATTTCCTCCCATTTCCCCGCACATTCAGTAAAATTAATAAAATTTCAACAATCGATCCACGCGTATTACTTACGTATTTTGCGTAATCGGAGGACATCGATCGAAATGAAAAATTCTTCCCCCTTTTCTTCCTCTCCTTCTTGGAACACTTGTTAAAACTCGCCATCATCGACAAAAAAAATATTCCTTTCGCAACAACAAAATGTAACTCGAAACAATCTTAATATCCATGCAATTGCCTGTCTTCTTTTTTGGAACTTGCATCTTAGCCGTCTGTAAATACACCATATATCTGGGATAATTAACAACGAGGACAATATCGACGACTTGGTACTCGAGATACTAAATTAGTAAAAAGAGAGATCATTCTCCTCTTCTCGCGATTTTTCCTTTCTACCCATCCCTCTCGAGATCGATAGGATTCGTTCTCTCTTCTTCTTCCTTCCTTCGCTCGATGCGATCCATCCCTGGCGCGCGTCAGCAAGCATCCCCTTCCGTTGCACCTATCTTCCGTCGTGTCGTTGATGGTTCTCGAGAGGGCCGCCCCGGGGCGTATTTTCGCAATGGCGACGAGGGGGCGCAGACACGACGAGGAATCCGCATTGTGTGAACGCGACTTTACGGCCGGCCCGTTTATGGTACACGCGCACAGACGCAGACACAGACGGGGGCGAAACACCAGGAGGAATTATCGTTGTCGGCGGACCCTCGTAATTCCGGGATGAACATCGAGGAAAACAAGACCTTCGTGCCCTGCTGATAGTGGATACAATTAACTCCGCCGCTGATTATGCGATGGAAGATCAACAGGGGAGGGAAAGCCACTTCTCGATACGAAAACGTCCGATTCTTAGCTTTCGTCAATTTCACGCTTTTATATCCGATATTTCCCGATTCTAACGCGTCTCGTTTGATGTATCATAAAATTGGAATATTCGAAGAATTCTGATAATGGATCAAAAATATATGCGTGATAAAATTATAAGTTATTCCTGGTAAAGTATATCTCTCTGTTTCCAAGACGGCGTAGTTAATTTCACGAAAGCAGCGTGTGTAAACAGCGTAGAGGAAAAAAAAAAAGGGTAAGCTGTGAAAGAAACGTGAATGATGTGATTAAAGAGATCCGCCGACATTCAACCGCAAATCCGCGCGATTAAAGTTGGATAGTAGACGGTAATCATTAATTCCAGCCACGGTCTCGCCTTAATATAGCCTGTAATTTCAGAAAAGAGAAACTTTCAGATCACCAACGAGATTTCACCGATCCGGCAAGAGAGTACAGAAATTTCCACGATCCGCTTGCCAAAGGCGTTTCTCAAAGGACGCGCACGGAGGGGTTGGCCGTGTTTCCATCATTTTTCGATCCGAGTTCGTTAACGCTCCTCGCGTTTGAATAATGCCCCGACTCCCTTCTCCTTTTTTTTCCACGGTAGCGCAGAGAAACGGATTAAATCGCACGCCACAACAACATTCATCCTATTTTATAAAGATATTCCCCCCTAGCTCGAGACAGAAACTCGCTCATAGCTACGGATCGTGTGTTCAAATATTCAATCGGAAAGTTATTACACATTATACTCGTTAAAACGGGAGAAAATACCCCCATCTTAATATTTTGAACGATCGATCACCCAAAACTAAGTTTAATATATTTTTCAAGCATCATCAACATGGGAGAAACGAATTTGAAGGAAAGGCACGCTAAGAAAAGCAAAAGAAGAAACGAATTAACGAGGAGAAAAAAAAGAGAAAGGGGCGAACCTCTTAACGATTCCCAGAGGTGTTCTTTCCACCCTGCCTCGTTGATAGCGGGCATAATGCTGACACCGATAAAAGTGCGAAACGTCTTCCCCCTCTCCACCTACACTACATAAATACACCCTCCCCCTGGGATGTCTCGGGAGCCGCGCTCCCCCGAGATTAATTAAATGTAAATACCCTAAACCCCGGCTTATCGCTCATGATTCAGAATACGCGGCGAGAGATCGTATAAAAACGAGCGTTCAAAGACGCGCCGCTGCCAACAAATTGCCTCCCCTCCCCTCGATCGATACCCTCGACACACGCCCCCGAGTTAAATTCCCAAGGAGATGCTCGTCCTCCCCGTAGAAGAGGAGACAGGGTTCATAAGAGCGAGGAAGCACCGAGTCGGCTCGCATCTGCATGCCAACTTGGCACGACGCGCTAAACGGGACGCGACACGCGTAATAGTTTTATAGTTTCCTGCGGGAGTGGAGTGGCTCTTCTCTTCTGCCAGCGCCGGAAGTAAGGGGGAGGAGCAGTCGCGACGAGAGGGAAGAGATATGAAGGATAGAGGGGGAGAGAGAACGAGTCGTAAAAGTGGTACGGCTGATAAAAGCTATCCCGCAAATGTTGCCCGACAACGGGAGCTCGTGAAACCACGACGAGTATCAACGGGAGTACTTAAATCCACGATAGTAGTGGAGGGGAGGGAGAGAGAGAGTCTCTTGGACTGGTTAACGACTGCTCCTTAAGGGGGTGTGGGTTTTAGCGCGCGAAATTTAAGTGGCCGTTCTCCACGGCTCGGGAATCAAGCGGCTCTCTTAAGCTTTGCGGCGGGAGTCGAAGCCTGTGAAGGTTGATGATGGTGGCGGCCTTAAAGGGGGAAACAACGGCCGATAAAAATTCATGGCCCGTTCGAGTTACTATCTCTCTCTGCCGACGATCTTTCGATATTGGCGTGTTAATGACCCCGAGGAAAGGGTAATTCTCGCGGAGTAACGGGGGCGAGGAGTTGTTGCAGCGTTAACTCATCCGCGTAATTCTCTTTCTCTTTCTCTCCCCTCCTTCCCTCCGCCACCCTTCTTTCTCCCTTTCCTGCACTCGAGGCGTAGGCTCTCGAGTACGTTACCCTCGTGGAAAAGTGCCAACTCGTTGTTCTTAATTATAGTCTGTTCGAGACCGCCGGGGGGCCGTGTTTGCTTAGGGCCGGTGAATACGCGAGAAGCCTCACCTTTCGTACGAAACCAGCCTATATCGAACGGGGAAAGAAAATACGCCAAAGAAATGTAAACAATTATATATATATATATATATATATACATACATATCATTCAGAATAGAATGAGAACGAAGAGGAAATAACGATATCTTATCCACGGGTAAGACGTAAATAATCACCAAAACTCCGCAATAATATAATATCCCCGAGACAAGTGTCGTGGCGCGGAAGAAGAGGAGAGGAATTCTCTTTTCACTCGGCTCGAAAACAGAATTGGTAATGGCATCCTATTCAAAAGAGATCTGGGGGTGGAGGCACGACAGAGGCAGGCAGCCATTTGCGGAAGAACGAACGAACGAGGGGGGGAAGGCGAAGAAAGTCGAGACTCGATTCGTGCGGTATTTCCAGTCAGGCAAACTCGAGTCGCTCCGGATAAAACCTTCTTCTTCCTCCTCCTCGGTCGCGTCGTCTCCGAGTAACCATCCTCCCTATCCCCGCGAGCAAAAGAGGAAAGAAAAGAAAAAAGAGGACGAGGAGCACCGACTGGGACAGGGGGAGGTTGGTGCACGTACACACGCGGGGGCAAAGGGAAGAGAAGAGAGAAACGGGATCGAAGCCGGTGCCGGTTGAAAGGACTTATCGTGTTGAGAGATCGCGAGCAGGAGGAGGAGCAGGAGGAGGACGTTGTATCGGAGCCCCCATCGGTATTGCAGATCCCTGCGCTGAAAGAGGCCACAACGTAAGCCTCGAAGGCGCACCGGGGGCGCCGCATAGGAATGGCCATAATACCCTCCCTTCTCTCGCTGTTCGCGTTCCCTTTCCCTCTCGAAACGGAGAAAAAGGATGTAGACGTACAACGGTAGAAGGGGTACGACATTTCTGCGTACATATATATATATATATATTTTATCGTGCACATATTGCGACTCGTTGTTCGCGGCCGTGCCAAGCCGCACAACGCACACGTACGTACGCCCCCTTATACGCGCGTGTTACACGAACCGTGTGTCCCGGGGAACGGAGAGACGCGGAGATACATGGGATCGAAGTTACACACGGATGCGGCAACGGTGGGCGAGGCGCGGTGGTTGGAGGGAAGAAGAAGACGCGGGGGAGGAAAGAGGGAAGAAGGACGGGGAGAAGGGAATAGAAATGAGAGTAGCAACACGGGGGGGGCAAAACATGTGTGTGCGTGGAGAGGTCGGCGCGGTGGCACAGAGAGGCTCGATTTTTCCGATAGCGAATTTTGCTCTTCGTTTTTCCTCCCCCTCTCCCTGTCCCACGCGCACCCTCTCATCACCGATTCACCCTATCTCCCGACGTGCACCACGTTTTCCCCGGCGTACCATTCATTCCTCCGCCCCCGCGCTCTTTCAACCACCACTCCTCCCTCCTATGCAACCTTCTCTCTCGATCCGCCCGTCTCCTCCGCGCTATATAATACAGCGAGCGGGCTCGGGCGACCAAACCGGTGGTGCCGCTGCAGACACAATAAAAACGTGGAAAAAGCGATGGCCAACGTACACGCGGACGGACGTGAACGGGGAGAGAAAGAGCCCCGCCGATCGTGTATTAGGTTACCCTTACGGTGGCGGGACAGAGGAATCGCGCCGGTTTTCAGAGCAGTTATTCATGAAGCACCTGACGAGATTCCACGACCGCGATTCCTTTTTTCTCCTCCCCCCTTTTCGTAGAGGGACAAAGGATACGACGAATCCTGAAGGAGAGCCTTCGTAATCTTGCTATACGAAAGAAGGATCCTTTCTCTCCTATTCCGAAAATGGTTGCGCGTTCGATTTTAAATAACCAGCGGCGGCAAATTTCGAGCGCGCCAATTCCGCGCGGGATTGGGAGGGTAGCATTAAGCCGGGGAAAAATCGCGATACACGAGATCGCGGCGCAACGCGTGAAATCCGCGCAGGAAGGAAATTAGTAGAGAAAATACGAGCGCGGCGGGCAGGGGCCACGGTATCGACCGGTTCGACGAGTATTTTGCAACGCTTTTTCGCGGATGTACTCGTTAAACCGATAAATGAATAATGAGCAGACTATACGGGGTCGAACACGACGCGAGCCGGCAGGCGGGGGAGGCGGGGGATGAAAAAGATGGGCGGGGGCGGCGGCGGGCGCAACGAGTCGAACGCAAAACAACGAAATCGAATCACTCTCGGTGGCCGCCGGTACTTTTCATGCGTGAATTTTCCGACTGCTCGACACGTATTGCAGCTGCGGAATCGCCGGTAATAGCTTTAGCAGAATCGAGAGTAATGCCCGAAAACATTTACAATACGCGTCGCTTGCCGCGAATAAAAACGCGGTGATCGTTTAGCGGCGATAATACGCGCCGCGCGTACAACGCCAACAACAACAACAACAACAAGAACGACGACGAACCCGGTAACAGCGGCGCTGGATAAATGGGAAAAAGGAAAAAACAACAAACGGAGGAAAGGGAGAGGGAGGTGGGAAAAAGTGGGATATGATCGAGCGAAAATTCGAGTATGGTGTACGAACGATGGAATATTGTCGTCGGTTGTTGTCGTATCCCAATTGCTCGCCTGTTGTAATTCGACGATATTAATGATACGAATTCGATCACGATCTATTCGAATATTATTCCATCGATTTCCCTACAAATTCAACGATCACGACGATGCATGTTAGAGTTAGACAACCTTTCATCAAATAATACCCGCGCACTCTGCAAATTTTGCTTCGCCCAAATCAATCAATTTAACAATTAAGATTCGTTCGTTTTAAACCTTCCATCTAGAAATTCGATTCTGCAAAATTCGAGCGCGAACGTATTAAGACGTAAACGAGAGTTTACGCGCGGCATCTCCTTCACGCCCGTGCGCATTCTCTTTTAACGAGGGAGCGCGTGTAGTAATCCATCCATCGTGCGGCATCGATGCGAAACCAGTGATTCGAGACGACAATTATCGTACAGGTATATAACAGGAAAACGTAACAGGTCGACTGCGGTCTGATGGATGATGATGATGACGGTAATTGTCGGGAATTACCCGACGTTAATTACATCCAGGGCGAAATCGAGCGCGTTTACACCGCCATTCGCAGACACTTGCCAGACTGACCGACCAGCCGACCGCGTTAATACACGCCCGATAAATTCGATTCGAAACGTCACCGCGTATCCCGTCCAGATATTTTACCCTCTCGCGTCGTCAGAGTTGTTACTCATCTCATACCACGTCCTTCGACCCCTGTACATACCCTGTACATATATATATGTATGTACATATACTCTTCATTCCCCAATTTTCCTCCCCTTTTTCTTTTTGCATCGTGTCCATCTCTCTCTCTCTCTCCTTTTTCGCTCGCGCACGGGTCCGAGTTTCGTCAAACGCGGACGATTAATCGTTTCTCGATCGAATGTATATATATATATATACATACACATAGGAAATGCATGGTGAAAGGGTCGGTTTTGATTTTATAAAAGCGATCGAGCGTGAAATTGTGGCGTAGAAATACGATCGTGTAAACAGCATCTGACGGTCGTCCAACATTTTACAATGAATATCGGTTGGAATAATTCCGATGTAACCGGTTCGCTGTGAAAACGTTCGGTTTCGCGGCGGATACGGGCCGAATCCACGGCCTCTCCTCCTCCTTCGTGAATCTCGAGAGTGGAAATTCGATCGTTCGACCCGATTCATCACGGCCGAGACGAATCGAGAAGACGGACATGAGCGATTCCTCACGGCCTTGTTCCACTTCGCCTGGTCGAAATAAAGCTCGAGCGTAAATCTCTCGTAGGAATTTATCGGCGACGGGAAGGGGAAAAAATCCTGCCTACTTGTCTTTCCACGGGAGTCGTGTATCCCCCTCGCTATAAAACTCGAAACTTCTTTGGTTTTTTCTCCTCGTTCGTGTCATTGAGAGAGAGAGAAAGAGAGAAAAGATTGGAACTTTCAGAAGGACGCGCATCTTTATTTTTCTACGTACAATTAGAGTAATTTTATAAGAAGAGAAAAGCTATGAATTTAAAGTAGCTTGTGTAATTCGTACAGTTTCATTGTTCCATCAATATTATGCATCGATATTTATTCGCGTAACCCTGTCTGTCGAAATAGAAAGGTTGATAATCTCGAGCGAATTTTCACGGTTGTTCCTTCATCTTTCACCCTTTTCGTACGTTTTTCACCCCGAGGCTTTCCCAACCGACGCGAAGCCCGAGGGGGCTGCACCCGGTCGGGGACAGAAAGAGAAAGAAAGGCGGCGGAAGCGGAGGAAATAAGCGGAGGAAGGTCGGCTGCTAAATATTCAATAAACGCGAGCATTATTCCTGGCACGTCGACGCGAAAGCTGGTTCCACGGAAGAGTGGAGAGTGAAGAGGTAACGCGAGAAAAATCGCGAGCAATGCGGGCGAATGGGTTTAGCGCGAGAGGTGGTCGGAAGAAACTCGATGGAAGAGGAGTTATTTATCCTCTCGTGAAAATCGAGATTCTTCAACTCTTTTCTTTCTCGTGTGAAAAAAATATTATCGAACAAAGATTGCACGTGTTTAAAATAAAAATACATCCATTCCTCGTCCCTACTAACGTCACCAATTAAGTTGCTACCACGAAAACATCTCTCTCCTGAACACGTGACCGTCGCAGATTCGACCCCCTCCATTATGCTATTTTCGTGCACACGATCCTCGATTTTCGACTCGATAAATTTTCATGGCCGCTCCTCCGTAAATGAATCGCATTTATATAAAAACGACGAGGACAACGTCAATCGTTAACGTGCGGGAATGACGTTAAGCAAAAGCAAGCACGAAGCTTTCCGCTTTTGGTCCACTAACGCGAATCGTACGCTGCCATTTCTCTCTTTCTCTCTCGAAGAGGAGGAGGAGGAGGAGGAGAGGTCTGCTCGAAGGAGAGAAAAATCGGGATATTTACAATGGCGGTCACGATCGAGCTACGAGAAAACGGGAAATTCAAATCGGCCGATCGCCGCGATGAATATGGATGTCGGGTATATAGAGGAGGGGGAAGGGGCAAGAAAAACACGACGGGGAGAGATCTTTGTGATGCAAATCCCGCGACAGTACTTTTTCTTTATTAATATCGAGAATGTGTTTTTTCCACGGGGGTGCATCGCGTTGAAGAGGGGAGCTCTCTTTCCTCCTTCTCCATCCCCCTTCTCCTCTTCACCCGTAGCCGGGTTAATTCTCGATATCAAACGAACCACTTCCAATCCTATTTCTGTCTGTTTACACGGCAAACAGATCGGTCTGGGGCCATTAACAGGCACCCGGGAAAGTATTACGTGAGAGGGAAGGAGAGAGGGATATCCTCCGTGGCAACCTTGCGCCATTTTTCTTTCCGCTCTTACGATAAATCCCGTTAAGATACGGTCAAAGAAGTGACGTAATCTGTGAGCTCTGTCAAAGGGACTCGTGAGAAATGTAATTTTTCCGTGCAAACAGTGAAATGTGACGTGAAACGGACGCCGATATAACCACGAACGATAGCACTCCCGATATCGGATGGAGGACGACTATTTCGAGTACTAGAGAGGAGAAAATTCGACCTAGATGACTCCAGTTGACGGATTGGAAACTTCTTTCTTTCAATATTTCAAACACATTCGAATAAACGTCATTCAATTAACGATCGATTCGAATATCGTTATTTATAAATTATCATGAACCGAGAAAAACCATTGTTAAACAACATTCTATTGTATTCTTCGAAAAATATCATCGAAAGCCTCCACCAAACGTACCCCTACTATACTCCAATACAAAAAAATATATATATATATTTCCACGAAGGGTTAAATCAATCTCACCGGATTAATCTATCCACGAGGCATTCATTCGCGCGATACACATCCCAGAAGAAGCACGAGGAGCAACGCGCTCAATAATAAAGGGCTCGACCGGTGCCTCCACCCTTCCCTTCCTCCCTTTTTCTTCGTCCAAAGGTCGCCGGAAGAAAGCGTCCCTTTCCCTCGTGCAATTTGCATGTTATTACCTTGTTTACATATTTATTCAATAGGGCAGGATTCCCCCAGGGGAGGGGAAGGGGCAGATCGGCCCCAATCCCTTCCCTCCCTTTAATTTCGGATTAAGGGTCACGCGCGAAACCACCGAGGCGAGCGATTAGTAAGTCGGGGCACGGATATTGGCCGCTGCCTCGTTCGTACGCGGCCGCGCCATGAATGAAAACGTAAATTTCGACGAAGGCACGGCTCTATCGCGCGTTAAGTCAACGAAGTAATTGCTATACCCGGTGCTATCGGTGCACGTGCGTGTAAAACAGGTGCACGCGAGCGTAATCTCAACACAGGTGAGCGAAAGAAAGGGAAGGGGACGACTCGTACACGTGTGTGGGTATATCGAGAGGGTACAGGGTGTTTCGGCACAGGGCACGACACCCTGTATTCGATGCAAAGGTTTTTTGACAATTTTTTAATTTCCAGCAACCATAATCATTTGCCAGAGAACGTTGATCAGGTTGAAAATAAATTATTCCATTTTTATATATATATATATATATATATTTACGCGTAAAATGTTGAGGAGGATTTGATATACTTGCATCGGATATTGATCAAGTTTGATTGATTGGCTCGTTTGCCAGAGAGTCAAAGAACAATTAATTATCACGGAAATGGAAAATTGTGTGATAGCCAGCCGCGTGAAACAGCGTGTACACGCGCGTGCATGCACGATTGGCGGTATCTATCGGAGCGGTTCGATGATACTCATTTGAAATTCAAATGAAGACGATGGGAAGGGCTTACCTGTTTATGCATTTCCACGTTCAGCCCGTAGGACATCTCGTAATACTGAAAGAATAAAAGAAAAGGAAAAGATGTATTGGACGTGAGAGAGGTGTAAAAAGGCGGCGAGAGGCGTGCGCGGGCGAGGAGGCATGCTGGATACAAGCGTTAAACGCGACGATACGCGGCGCGTGTGAAATCTTTTCCCTCGTTAATCTCCTCTCTCGTCCACGCGCACGCCTTACGATCTACAATGAATGATAGTTTCACAATTGCAAAAAAAATCTCTTGCTTATGCTTACACTCGCTTATCATCCATTCATTAAATAGATCGTATTTAATATTCTTTATTTTTAATCCCTTGGACAATTATCGGTAAAAAATCCAGACCAATCCACTTTGACCACGAATTATTCCTGCTTTATTTTTATTTTTATTTTTGAACAATTCTTGGGAAAAAAGAAACAAATTAGACGATTTCTAGAAGATCGTTAAATCTGGAATACAAACACGAAAGATCGCAATCGTAAAAATTTAAAATGCGACGGACGCATCGATCCCCCGAAAAACACACTCACGCTCGTTCCTACGTGATACGTGATATATATCGAAGGAGGAAAGAAGAAAAAAAAGAGAAGAAGTAGAAAAAAACTCGCGATCCCGATCCAAGCTGATCGAGATAAAGGGAATTTGTGCCAGGAGTCCGCCGATAAATAATTTCGCTGGCGTGCAGCAGCAGCAACCCGAACGAAAAAGGGGGAGGGAAGAAGAGAAAAGGAAAAAAAAAAAGTGGTCGAGAAGGCATTCTGGTCTCCGATCGAATATATATTCAGCTGCAACTTATTATGCAACGCGTGATTCAATTGCACGATCCCGGCCGGTGGGACGAGTAGAGCCGCCGCCGCGATCCGATCTCGACGATCGATCTTCCTCCGAGCTAATGGAACCTCCACTTTGTATTAAACGCGGCCCCTTATATAACTATATAACTACTATCCTCTTCCCTCCCCTCCTTCGATATTCGAAAATTCCATCCAGGCGGGGATCCAGAGAGACGGACGTCTACGAATCCGTTGAAATATCGCGAAAGGGAAAGTCGATCGGGCGGGGAGGAGGGTTGGATGTAGCCGGTTAAGCCGAGCGGAAGGATTCCCAAGGGCTAATCGAATTATCGAGTTACCTAAACCGAGATGCTGCTCGAATTCGTAATAACGTCTAAAAGAACCCTTGGAAGAGGGTCTTTAGGGGGAAAGGAGAGAGGGAGGGGGACGTCGAGGTACACGGCTGCCGAGAGCCGAGATTACATCGATCGAACGAGATTACGAAAAGCGGGCCAAATTGAGCCGTAATGCGAGATCTTGGCCAGGAACCTGGAGGATAAACCGCGCGGAGAAAATGAGAAAAACGACCGTAGAATCGTTTCTTATCCTACATATATATATATACACATAGTCGCCCAAACGATTCTGCGCGTGTGTATGCGTATATATATAATCGCACGCGTGTCCCGTGCGTGTACGCGGCCGTCCAAGACCGGTTTCTCGTAACATCGTATCTACATCGTGTGTACAAGATCCCGGCTCGGGTATGCTTTAACTAATTCACCTACCGGACAGTGGTTCTCCGTTCCTGCAATTCGATACATTGGAGAGACGAAAAAGAAGGGGGGGGAAAATTATTTGTTAAATCGAAGAGAGAGAGAAGCGTCTTTGTCTTTAATTTTCACGCGTTGAATACGAGTAAAAAGAATTGTTGAAGGAAACGATTACGAGTTTCATTTATTAAGAATGAATCGAATCGAATTTTAATAGTTTTGGATTCTAGTTGCTTAGAAATCGAGGTTTCTTTCCGTTAAAAACTGGAATAATAACACGTTTTTCTGTTTCGTTGCACGGTTACGTTACTATTTCTTCCGTGTGCAATATTCTTTTTCTTTCTTTAATCGCGGGGGTTTTTATTTCGCCGGCTAATATCTATAAAAGTGGCCGCTTTGGGGAAGAAAGGTAAAAAAAGTTTGAAAGCCCGAGAATCCGTGAAAATATCCGTATACAGAGGTAAACAGCTTCGAACATCGTTTCCCTCGATATGCATCTTTCAACGGTTACACGGCAGAAAAGCACCACTTTGGGATCCACATTTTTCTCTCCCCACGGTAATCAGAATACGTTCCTACAGTTTGGCCAACCATTCGAAAAATTCCCTACACGAATTCCCTTCTTCCTCGAATCCCTGAAACGTTATTATTCATGTACAACCGATTCCCGAAATCGTTGAAGCTCTGAGCGAGCGTTGGAAAAAAAAAGAGGAAAGAAGAGAAAATGATTCTTTTTCGATTAGATTAATGGATATTTATCTACGAAAAGGGATATTTATTATAAACGACGTACGGAATGTAAAGATGCGAAAGGATTGAAACGTGTATATTTGTCCATCCTCGAACTCTCTATTTAGCGGACCACTCGGTCTTCCATCCCCTCAATTATGACTCATCTTACGACTCGCGTTTCTGAGTCATCGTACCGGCGGAAGAACGTCAATGGGACGTGCGTGGCGAACAAAAAGAAATTTCGTTTCACGTTTGACGGACAAAAGGAATGAAGGAAACATCATGTACCGTTTTAAACAGAAAATAATAATAATAAAATCTGATATCTAAGAGTATCCAAGATATATATATATAAAAATTAAAAGAATTAACCCAAAATTTATCTTCGACGTTATTCCCGATTTCCACAATTTCAGAGAGAAAATTGTGGAATAAAGAAAACACTCCATTCAAGCTCGAATTAAAAATTACGATACGGAAAAAAGAGAGAGAGAAAAGAAAACGAGCAAGGAGTAAATGATAAGGGAGAGAGAAAAAAACCGCAGAGATCGTCTCTCGCGGCGACTCTCTCGACGAAGCAATTACCCTTTAATTAATAGACTTGTCCCCGTTGAGAAACGTTCTGGAGGTCAGGATATCTTAATTATCCCGAGGCTGGAAACGTAACTCGCGTTTAACACGTACACAGGGCGAGGAAGGGTGGTGGTTGTTGTTCCGGGCGAGGGAGGGTGTCGTCGATTCGGGTTGGCGAGATGATAAAACGGTGGCGCGGCAATAAACGTCGTTCAGCCATTAAACTCGCCCGAATTCGGCGCCCACACACACGCGCGCGCCCTTCTATTTCCACCATCGTACCGCCGCCACCCCCTTCCCCTCCCGTATCCACTCGCCGACCGTTCGTTTGCATTTTCAAATTGAACCGGCTTTACGCCGCTATCCCGCAGTTTTATGCCGCATCATCGTGTCCACATTATCGAGTTAAGCCCGTTCGGGAAATTCAATCTGCGACGATCTCCACGACGGGCGAAATTTGCAACGAGTCGCCGAAACAGTGGCGGAGGCAGTCGAAACTCGCGGAAAGGGGATATTATTGGATTTCTGGAGATGGGACGGGAGAGGAGGGATTCGTGTTTCGAGTTCGCGCGTATCCTTTATTTAAAGAGGGAAAAAAAGTACAGGGAGGGGAGAATCGCGAAACGAACCGAGAAAACTATATAGGGATAGGGTCCTGGATAGGGATGAAAACCCCTCGAATCGTCGCATAATCCCTTTGGAAGCTGCCGTGGAAACGAGTCGTGACGCTTTCATTCTCGAATAAACGACCGATATCGATCGCGATCGATATCTCCGCCGTGACGAGATACGCAAGACTAATGGACCCTCGGCTTTCTCTCCGCCGCACACCCTGTTGTCCCGTCCCTTTCACGAACCCTTATCCCCCTTTTTATCTTCCCCGATGGAAGATCGTGGCCCCTGTTGGACGAGCGCACCCTCTTCCACAAAGCATCCGCCACTCTTCTGCCCTCCCCCTCTCTCTCTCTCTTCCTTCACCTTTACCTGTTTGTCGTTCTTCCTCCCTCGCCCGACTTGCAAATTTTGCCCTCGATTCGATCGGTCTCTCTCTCCGATTTAATCAAGGAAAACACTCGAAACACTCGATACACGCACACATACGTACGGATTGGACACGATGATTGCATCGAATATCACCGCTTTCGAATCTTCGATTCTAAGTCACGATTACGAGACGGTTCGGATGACGTTTGCGGGGATTCGATCGAGATTCTTTGAAATTCTTCGTTTTTATCCGATTATATCGTGGGAACGGATTATTATGGGTAAGGAAGTTAATTCGGGTCTCTCTAACTGGATACGTTTAACAAAACTTGTTATATAACTAAGTAAAAATGGTAAATATTTCCTTATAATTTACATCGACGGTGATAAATTTCACGAGGCATACACAAAACAATTAATGGAATTATTGGATAAAACACCGTTAATAATCGATACTCGAAAAAGACGATAGTAATAACTTGTAATAAACTATAATTCTCTAAAAAAAATTTAATTATTCCGCATTGTTATCAACGAAATATCAATTATCATATCATCGATAAAATACTTATATACACCTTGTACTTTCTATTATCCCCTCTCGATACACAAATTCCAAAGGAATATTTTAGATAGAACTATCCGATAGATCCAAACTCCATCGATATAAATAAGAAATACACTTCTCTATTCCCTCGACCAACGTGGACTTTGAAGCCGTGGAGCAGAAGGGGCCGAAACTCGCACACGGGCCAATTGGGAGGAGGCCGGAAGGTGCACGCTCGCGTGTTACAGCGATTGCATAAATTCGTGGCCGCGCGGCGGACACGGGATCGGTGTTAACGACCCGAGCTCGGTGGTCGTTCGCGCCGGCACGATTCTATTAAACGGTCGTCGTCATCCTGGCAATCCCCGACGCCTGGGGGAACCGTTGAAATCGCCATCCTTCGGAATTTAACGGCACACTTTCGACAGGGCCATCAAACCGCTCGCCCGAGGAACGCGAGGAACACCGCTCCGAGTTTTACGAGGAGGATATCCAACCATTTCCACGATAGGTCGTTTCCTTTTGGCCGGGATTGTTTGCCAAAGTGGGAATTAAGAATCTTTTCTTCGTCGAACGATCGAGGCGAGGAGAAGAGGGTTTGAAATTTGATATTGCGAAGACTCTTTGACTCTTTGATCTTTGAAATTCAAACGTGAGATTTATTTGCTTCGATCCTTTTTCATCCTTTTTGCCGGGGAACGAACTCTCGTCGATTGGATATGTTTCTATCGATTATCACACGGGTTTACTATCTAGATATTTATCCATTTACGAAATTTTTCGTCGAATCTCCCTTCAAACGTTTCGAGAATCGAGGCAAAGAT